>NC_142737.1:8410000-8567500 GCF_051943395.1 Hippocampus bargibanti
CAGCCATGCTGCCTCCACAAGATGAATTATCATGTGTGGCGTATATATTGTAACAGCTGCCAGTGCGACGTGATGACCTTTTCTGGGTGCTCCTGATTTTTTTTGTAGCGTCTGACAAATGAAGAGGAACATGCAGGGCCTCATTTGACAGGAAATGGGAACTTTGTTGGATTGGATTCACCTTTATTTGTCTCAAAGTGGAGAAATGTACATTTCACAGCAGTAAAGTGATGTAAGTAAGAGGAAAGAAAAGGAAGAAGTAGAAAAACAAAATTCAGGAGCTACTGTCAAGGCAGCCACTCTCGCGGCGCCATCTTGAAGTCCAAACAACAAATAACAAATAATGTGACACCACACAAAATCAACATTCAATCTTAAGCACATTCTGCACCCTCTTTGTTGAATGAAGCAGTTCTAGATGAAAAAGAGAATCAAAACGTCCTTTTCACCAGTGGATCAGGAACATCATAGTGAAATGCGCATGTTTGCAACACGAACACAATGTAGCATCCATTGACGAAAAGAGATTGTCTCACTTCTTCTGTCCCGCGTAAATCCGCTTCAATTCCAAGCCGCGACAGTCCCACAAACGCATTGGCGCTCTGCGCTGACGCTCCTTTCTTCTCATCGCTCAAGCCTTGCTGTGAAAATGCTGCCCATCAGAGGCGCAAAAAAGCATAATGGCCCCAGAGCTGTCCAGCGATGACAGTCAAACGGCACCAACATTCCTCCCAAATCAAAAACAGTGCTGGCATATTCGTGCTGTCGAAAAGGTGCAACCGCTCAGCACAGTCTTCTCCGTGATGAATGTCTTGGCCAAATATGCTGAAAAACAATCCGTATATTCGTTCCATGTGACGCACAACAACTCAAAGAAAACACAAAAACAACTAAAAAAGCTAGCGGGAGTACTTCTTGGACTTCAATGTACGATTCATTGTACGATGAAATCTGTTCAACATATGGTGTTTTGCTATTGTCCCCATTTTGTGACATCCAGGTACGCCATCGTTGGTGTGAACTGGTGGTCAAACACAAACACGTCAACTCTTACGGCGATGTGGAGCGCTTCTTACTTCACGATCAGGTAAAAGGTCATGTGACACAATGAACATTATAATGAGTCACGCAATTCTATAATTTGTATGTGTGTGTCGCTACAGGCAATGGGTGTGTATCTGTACGGCGAGCTGATGGTTCAAGAGGACGCCACGCAGCAAGCTCTGGCTCGTCGCTGCCTCACGTTGGCCGGCGAGAAAATGGACCAGTCGGCACGCAGGCTGGTGGAGGAAATGGTGCTTTGACCTCGAAAGGAGGTCTGTTCCACACTTTTTCATACAATGTCCAATTCAGAAATATTGGGTCAATGTTTGTATTGATTATTAGGACAAGTGTCCAAATACTTTTGCAGCAATCTGAAGTACTTTATAGCGATTCTTAAAGTGCAACAGAGGTCATAAAATGTGTTAACGCATTGATACATAAGCGTTAAGGCTTAGGCGTCGTCGTGTTAAAGACGTGCCGACATGTACGACGTTTTAATGTCCAGAACGCTCGCGACAGGTCGTCTGCCACTCCACTCGAGAGTCACGTCTCTTCCCTACGCTAACCCATTCACGGATGCCCGCCCATGTGTGCATATTTTCAGTCTGAAAATGAGGCCCACTCACGGTAGCGCCGCCGGGTTGTGTTTGTCACAGAAGGAATTTGGCAATGCGGGGGGGAAAAAAAAAGTGGAATGGATGAGCGAATGGCATGTTTATAGCCTTAACCCCTAAATGTCCTCTGATGTGCGTACGCTGCCACTTTTTCACTTGTCAAATTGGACCAGACGCAAGCTTTTCAGCAGTGTAGTTCCCCCTTTAACTCATTCACTGCCTGATGATGTGCAAAAGTGTGTCCACTCCAGTGCTTGGGTTTTTGTCAATGTCACTTGAATTCCAGTACCCACAGAATATTGAGTTTTAGGACTAAATAAACATTTAATGCAGCAACCTTAGACTCTCTTCTTTCATCAGAAAGAAATAGTTTTTAATTCCAAAGTTGTATCGGTCTGGAGTTATATGAGCTTGAAATGAGGGCGGCTGTCCAAAACACAATGCAATACATACATTTTAGTTTATATAGCACTTTAACAACAGTTGAAGCTGAAACAAAGCGCAAACATGGACAAAAGGCAAATGCTGCCTCCTTGTGGAAGAGAAAAACATTGCCGGAGGTCTGACCAGCTCTTTATCGGTAGAACTAGAAAAACCAAAACCCAAACAAATTCGTAAATGGCGCTCAACGTCACACTTTTCAATTCCCGAATAAATTCGGGAATGGCAGTGAATGAGTTAATGTGCACTTATTTCTCATTCATTACCATGGTATAGCTGTCCAAATTTTTGGTGACTTTCTGATGAAACTATTTACAACTTACTTTCCGCAGCATACTGGGAAGTAGCTGCCATGTGTCCCAAAACTTTTGTCCATTTTCCGCATTTTATAATAATAATAATAATAATTAATAATAATAATAACAATAATACATTTAATTTAAAAGTGGCTTTCAAAACTCTCAAGGTCACTTTACAGTCACTCGCAGGAAGCTGTTGTGTCTCAGTACCTTTCTCCAGCTTCCTCATTTTATAATATAATAATAATAATAATAATAATAATAATAATAACAATACATTACATTTTTAGCGCCTTTCAAAGCTCTCAAGGACACTTTACAGTCACAGACAAGCATAGGTACTATAATAAATAAATTACAATCACAAATAGAATGCAATAAATAAAATTCAATTATAAATAGAAACAAGAGCGAGAGCTACACAGAAAATGCTATTTTAAATAGGTGGGTTTTGAGATGGGAATTGAAGGTGGGAAGATAATAATAATAATAATAATAATAATAATAATAATAATAATAATAATAATACATTTAATTTATAAGTGCCTTTCAAAACTCTCAAGTTCACTTTACAATCACTCACAGGAAGCTGTCGTGTCCCAATACTTTTCTCCATTTTCCGCATGTTGTAATAATAACAATAATAATAATAATACATTTAATTTATAAGTGGCTTGCAAAACTCTGTCACTTTATAGTCACTCGTAAGAAGCTGTCATGTCCCAATACTTTTGTCCATTTTCCTCATTTCATAATAGTAATAATAATAATACATTTAATTTATAAGTGCCTTTCAAAACTCTCAAGGTCACTTTACAATCACTCACAGGAAGCTGTCGTGTCCCAATACTTTTCTCCATTTTCCGCATGTTGTAACAATAATAATAATAATACATTTAATTTATAAGTGGCTTGCAAAACTCTGTCACTTTACAGTCACTCGCAGGAAGCTGTCGTGTACCAATACTTTTGTCCATTTTCAGTTTTTCACTCGCAGGTAGCTGTCACATGTCCCAATACTTTTGTCCATTGAGCATCTCGAAACGTGTCAACGTCTACTCGAAAGAAAACATTTTCATTCAAGTCTTTCGGGGGGGGGGGGGGGGGGGGGGTGACCTTGATATGCTGCTTTCAACATGGGGCCACATTAACCTGAGTGACTGATTTCCAGCTCAAAATCCGATTTCACCTCGCTCATCACTGCTTTTATCCTTTATCACGCACGCACACACACACACACACACACACACACACACACACACACACACACACACACACACACACACACACACACACACACACAAGAGCAGACAGCTCACTGCCCAGGATGTGGAAAAAAAAGCTATTTTTGTGCATCTGGCTGTATCCTGATAAATCGCTCAGGATCAACTCTTGACATTTGTTCATTTGTAATTGCCCAACTTGTCTTCATACGTCACTCCATCTTTTCCCCTCTTTTTTGTTGTTGGTCCCTTAACGCTAGCGTAGCAGCCGCTTGTGATTTGTGATTGGAACAGTTTGTGCCCAAAAAAGTCCAAATTGTTCCAGGTACCCAAAAAAAAAAAGAGCGATGGCACATCACGGCGCCATATTGGTTAGCGAGTCTGCCTCGCAATTTCAATGGGTTTGAAATCTCAGGTGGTTTAAATTAAAAAAATCTCAATTTCTGTAGCTGTCATAAGTACAGAGGGACAATACAACGGCTTTTATTTTTCTTCACGTACTAACACCACTGATCTGTTCTTAAAAAACTTGTTCAGTGCACTTTAGAGAACCTCAAAACTTACTCATCACAGTAACACATTATATGCATAAGCATATAGATTAGCATTAGCTTGAAACTGTCCAAGAGTGAAAGGCAGCACGCTCGTAAATTTGACGATTGCTTTCTGGAACAATCGCTCTCTCTCTACGAAGCCGTGGTCGATGAGAAATTCCCAACAGAGGTGACTTTTTTTCAACTTGAGGGAGGAAAATTCTTGGATTGTATTGGATTGGTGACCTTTAGTAGTCTCGCATTGAAGAAATGTACATTTCACAGCAGTAAAGTGATGAAAGTAAGAGGAAAGGAAAGGAAGAAGTAGAAAAACAAAAATACATGAGCTGCTGGATAGGCAGCCACTCGCGGCCAAAAGAAAATACAATAAAATACAATACAACGAGAAAAAAACGAGCACATGTGGAAGCGTCGCGGCTTGGAATTGAAGCGGATTTACGCGGGACAGGAGATGTGAGGCAGATTCTTTTTCGTCAATGGATGCTACAGCTTCGTGTTTGCTTTCAACATTTAGCTTGTAGCAGATGTGCACATTTCACCATGACGTCGCTGATCCACTGCTGAAAAGGATGCTTTGAAAAGTCAGCTAAAACAGCTATGACAATTACAATATATAGCTTTATAGGCCCGCTTATGGGAAGTTTGAGCAATTTTGGAACTGTGCTAGACTTTGAAATCGCTAACTTGCCCACGCTTATCAAGAACCTCTTTTAAAAAAGGTCATTTGCGGACGAGATCCCTGCAATACGACTTTGTAGCAGTTATGTCGCAGGGTTTGAGATAATGTCGGCCCAATAAATAGATATATAAATAAAAACTACAGTGTGTGAAAACAAAAGTGCACCCGAGTGATCTGGACCTCTGGCCAATTAAGATGATGGATGACTCTACTCCCCGACTGTATCAAGTGTATTTTTTTTTTTGGAGGGAGGGCGGGTTGTTTTTGTTTTTTCCGACTCTTTTTCTTGCTTGTTGAGATCAGAACCAGCCTTGAAAACACATCCGTCCGTCTATCAGGGCTTTAAAAAATGTTTTCCCCTCTTCAAAGCCTTTAAAAGAAAAGACGGGTGGTTCCCCCCCCCCCCCCCCCGTCCCAGCATTCCCTCCGAGCACCGCATACCTTTGAAATCCCTCTTGATCCATTTAATGAGGGGCATATCGCCCGCTTAGCAGAGCGTAGCCCATGAAAGCAACCATCAACACCACAGGTATCAAAGTCAAGGCACGTGGGCCAAATTTGGTCCGTCACATAATTTTATTCGGCCCGCGAAAGCAAATCACACTCGCTAAAGTCCGAAGCTAAATTTCAAATTATCGTATGTAAACCACAATGGGCAGCGTTTTCACATCCCCACTTTGTTCAGCGGAAAGGTCGGTGCTGTTGGGACAGTCTGCGGTTGGATGGATGCATGGCTCGAGGAGCCCGCCATGAGAAGAAGAAAGGAGCGTCAATGCAGAGCGCCGTTGTAGAACTGTCGCTGCTTGGAATTGAAGCGGATTTACGTGAAACGGTCTCTTTTCGTCAATGGATGCTACAGCTTCGTGTTTGCTTTCAACATTTCTCCACTGTGAGACTAATCCAATAAATGATTCTTGAATTCAGATTTGAAAACTAGTTACAGGTAACATCCGAGTTACGACCGGGTTCCGTTCCGACAAAACGGTCATAAGTCAAACGGTCGTAAGTCGAAATGCATTCAATATGGCCGACACGAGGTTTATACGACGGAATAGTATACGATGTCAATCTGTGGGTTTTAAAGAACGTTTTCTATTGAATACTATTATATACCAAACTGCTTACAGTTCAATTATAAATCGAATAAATTTTAGTGTCATTTTTGTCATTTTAAATTTCGTATTATCGATTTTGATTACTGTGTCATTCTGCTGACCCAAATACGCACGGCTTCCCACGCATGCGCGCCGGTGCTATTGTGATAGGTAGCGAGTGCAACACCATCACGAGCTGGCTGGCCAAAATTGTCATAAGCGTTTGTGAAGAAACAGTTATTTTGTATCCTCATTTTGTGCAATGCTGTAATATTCTCTGTTAGGATAAATGAGGCATGCTGACTGTTGAGCGCGTCTGGCAACGTAGCCACAACGCTACATACGGTCCTTTGACAGGGATAAAAAAAATCGTTCTTATACAATGCTGAGAGAAGAGGATGCTCTCTGTGCTCTGGCAAATTCAATTTAAACAAGAAGGACCATCTCGAGTCTTTATTCTACCAATAGGATCGAAAATATGCTGCAGATCTCAACAGCATTGCTGGGCTGCCAACAGCGTTGTTGGTGGTCGCGGTCGTAAGTGCGGGTGGTTGTAACTCGCACCGGTCGTAAATCGGATATTACCTGTATTCATTAATTTGTTTTACGTTCTGCGTGTAATATGTGGAGGGGATTAAACGTTCTAATGTCTTCCCCAAATTCATAATGCGGCAAAAAATATGATTGACACCCCTGATCTTCACCTTTCCTCCACCTCGTCCATTCACGTCCACAGAGGAAATTTAAATATTTCGTAGTGGAGAAACCGCAAGACTGTGTCGCGATGCCTCCTGTCTGGGCTGCGGGGGTTCCTGGCGTGCTGATTTGTGACTTATAATGAAAAATCACATTGCCAGGGATTACCACACAGCCCCGACCTGACCGGCGACCATGGCAACCACCCTCAGACACATTCTGGAACTGAAGAAGACACAATTAACCAGAAAAGTGCAAGGAATTGACCGTGATTAGAGAGTTGACCTACGTAGGTGTGTCGTCTCCGAGCAGGCGCAGAGCTTAGCTGATTGGTGAACAGTGATTGCTTTCCTCTTTGTTCACAGTGGCTAAGTTCTGCACCTGAGGAGAACGTTGCCCACGCAAAAGATCCGAAAAGGGCCTTCCCATCACCTCCTGACTAATTGAGGCGTTGATGAAGGGGGCGAGCAGGCGGCGTCCTTATATAGCACATTCCTGCGACGCGCGTCGTCGAGGGCGCCATCCGTCTCGGATGCGTGAATTAGGAATGAGGTCCGTGTCCAGCGTGTCATCGGTCCACCTATATTTAGGGCCTATTAAAAGACAAATGGCCATCAACGGGCCGTTAAAGAGAGCAACGGCCATATGACAGTCCAAACTGTACGAGCCGCGGTGATTTATGAAGGCCTAATGGCGCGAGACCAGAAAGGATTCTCTTCATCAACTGTTGATGGTGGAAAAGCATTTGATGGATTTATGGCTTCTAGTTTTTTTTTTTTGTTTATGATGTTGAGATGGTTTATGCCCCCTCCCCCCCCAACCTTTTGTTGAGTTGGCGTGGGGGGGGGGGGGCAACCATTCAGCCAAGGGTGTAATTGAGGTCTTTAAAAAGAGTCAGCTTCACCTTTCACAAACTGCAATGATGCAGTCACAGCGAGAAGGACTCCCCCCCCCCCCCCCAGACATAAATCATCTCATAAAATGTCGCATCTGAGTGATGGGCAGCAAGAAACGGGCTCGGCCTCCTGTGCCTACTGAGCTGATAATCAGTCCTATGCAACCACTGGCTCAGTTCAGCAGGAACAGGCGTCCGGTCCACTCGTCAACAACAGGCGTGTGAATAGAGCAATGGATGCGGGCTCTTATCTTTTTTTTTAATGTATTTATTATTGTATTTTATTTTTTATTTAATGTCTATTTATTTGTATTTTTTTATTTAATGTCATTTTATTTATTTAGTATTTTATTTTTATTTAATTTCATTTTATTTGGTATTTAATTTCATTGTATTTATTTAGTATTTATTTTTATTTTATTTCATTTTATTTATGTAGTATTTTATTTCATTTATTTAGTATTTAATTTCATTTTATTTATTATTTTATTTTTATTTTATTTAGTTAGTATTTTATTTTATATATATATATATTTCAGTTTCAGTTTTGATTTAATTTTTATTTTTTCTTTTATTTGATTTCAATACATTTTATTTATTATTTTGTCGTTTTCAGTTTTCATTTAATTTAATTAATGTAATTGTATTTATTTTATTTTTTCTTTTCTTTTCTTTCATTTCATTTATTTATTTTTTTGCATTTGTATATTTTATTTTTCTTTTATTTCATTTCATTTATTTTTTATTTTTTTCTTAATTTTTCATTTTTGGGGTTTTATTTGCAACTTTTGTACTGCCGTTTATTGTATTTTTTTCAAGTATTATTTAAAAAAAATATACATAATATAATCAACATTTCAATTATTTTGTATTTTTTTCCAAACGTTTGTATTCATTTCCATAATATAAAATGCTTTTCAAACATAATTTGGTGTTTATTTTAGGCGATTTAATTTTTTTCCAGGCATCTCTGAATGTATCTATTTTCTTTTTCAAAAAAGCTTTTAAATATTAATTTCTTTTTACGATTTATTTTATAGCATTTTCCATCCACATGTTTAGAACATTATTACTGCATTTTGTTCCAAAGCATTTTTCTTTAATATATTTTCTACAGGGGGTTTTATGTGAAGTTCACCGTTTTATTGTGCTTTGTTCCAGCTGCAGCTGCTGTGAAAGCGTGATTATAAATCAGGATGTATTGTATTGTAACTTTGGGCATTTTTAATTATTGTGATCAATCGTCAACATAAACTCAACCCATTTCTTCTTAATGTTATTGTGAGTTGCAAAGAGGTCATCAATGCAAAGCTAATCTTTGAATGTTTTTTTTTATTATGATTTATATAGTGTCCAAGAGAGGGTATAAAAAAGTCCCGTTGAAATGTTTCTTGTAGCTCCAGCTTCATAACGGGCATTCCACTTTCTGTCTCTTCTCCAAGGCTGCTGACAAGAAGAGGTCACGCGAGGGGGGAACAAGTTGTGGAGACCACTCGGCATGTTTGTGGCGGTCTGACGGCGTGGCCGTGGCCTCCTAACTGAAAGGTGAAAACGTTTCAAAGAAAAAAAAGAAACGTCACCTTTGAAGAATAAGATACGAGAGGGGCTGCTTTGACAGGAGCATTTATACTTTCTTAACTTTGCTGCTGTAAATTTGGAATTTCTCCATTGGGAGATAAAAATCTATTTTTCTAATGTTTTTTTTAATAAAAATGGGAGAGAAGAACTTGATCCGTGTCTTTGGTCTGTGTTTTGTCTGAACCTCCAATCAAGCTGTGAAGAGTTTAGACTGGAAATTCATTCAGGTGTTTTCATACATAACACATGATTACCTCATGGAAGAGAATTAGAGTGAATTAAGAATGTGGGAAGCACAGACAAGGTCATTGTGAAATAATAATAATAAATAATAAGAGTTTTCGTGCTCTCCCCGGGCTTGTGTGGGTTTTCTCCGGGTCATCTGGTTACCTCCCACATTCCAAAAAACATGCATGGCAGGCTGATTGCACACCCCAAATTGTCCTTAGGTGTGAGTGTGAGAGTGACTGGTTGTTTGTCTTTGTGTGCCCTGCGATTGGCTGGCAACCAGTTCAGGGTGTTCCCAGCCTCGAGCCCGAAGAGAGCTGGGATAGGCTCCAGAACCCCCGCGACCCTAATGAGGATTAAGCAGTCTGGAAAATAAATGGATGGATGGATGGATGGATGGATGGATGGATGGATGGATGGATTGATGGTAGCTGGGCACAGCTTGGATAGTCCCGAAGCTTCTCCTCTATCATAACTTTGACACGTATTCATTTCGGCCAGACTGCTCACTGCTCCAACGTCCTTGTACGTTGGACACACATGTGTTTGTGTCCTCACGTGTTATTTTTGACTCCCATCCCGAGCGTGGCCTTCATTATCGGTGCTAACGTTGCTCATGAAGCAGACCCTGAACTGACACCGAACTCACCCTTCAGTACGTATGTGCCTGCGCATCTGGGTGAGCGTGAGGGGTCGCACCTGGGTGAGTGCGGGAGGAGGGTTTCTCCCGCTTGAGGGATGTTCACTTGCCGCGTTGGCAGCGCAGGGGTGGCCAGCGTGTTCTGAAGTTGATGGATCCTGACAGAAGCCGCATGGGAGTCACTCCACGAGGGGCCGCCGCCGCTTCCTGCGCTCATCCGACGCTCCAGCAGGCTCAGGATGCGCAACGCTTCACCGAGCGAACCGGACGCAGCCGCCACCTGGTGCCGAGCGCACACATGCCCTAATCATATGCAAAGTCATTCGACGGCTTGGCAGGTATTATCACGCGGAGTCACACAAATGGCAGACTTGTCTCACTTGTAACATAAGATTAGCATCCACAACTTGCTATGCTCTATTTCCACAGAGAGGACAGCAGGGGAAGTGGGGGGGGGGGGGCAAAACTGATCTTATGTGAAGAAAGATGGCGGAAGGAAGCGGGGTTGGGTGGACAGATTGTAGGAAAAGGAACAGGTGACGTGAAGAGAAACAAAAGTACTGTATTTTCCGGTGATGAAAAGGTTTCTTCAGCCGTCATCTTTGAAGGTGTCGGACGTTTCGCTCCTCATCCGAAGAGCTTCGTCAGTGAAGTAAAGTTGTGCTGGTAACTCTGTCCCTATATATATCCCCACTGGATAGAGGTGGCAGTGCCAGATGTTAAGGCAATTCGCTATACACACATTTTAAACATCTTTTCTACAGTATTTCCTTTTGCATCATTTTGTTTTTCTTGGACTTCCTGACATGTCACATCCCACCTTTACATGACATCAAATCCTATCCGTATTTATAAAAGCTCTCCCAATACGTCCCATCTCTCTCTTTCTGGCCTTCCTCAACCAACCTCACAATGTCCCTGCTGTCTGCAAGATTAAAATAATATTTTTTGTTCAACACCAGACATCTGCTTTGATAAATCCCTGCTCTAAGGTTGGGGGAGCAGAGTACTACTCCCTGAAGCTAATCTGATTACTTCTTTTGTTCTGTCTGATTACCAGAGTTACCAGCACAACTTTAGTTCGCTGACGAAGATCGTCGGATGAGGAGTGAAACATGCAACACCTTCAAAGAAGTAAAGATGACGGCTGAAGAAACCTTTTCATCGAGGCACCATTCATGTACAACTGAGAGCCTACGCAGACATATTTTCCGGTGTATAAGGCACACCCTCAGTGAATGGTATATTTTCAAACTTTTTCCATATATAAGGCACACCGGACTATAAGGCGCACCTTCAATGAATGAAAACAGTTTTTAAAATATAATATATGAATAGATGTTTTCCAAATATAAGGCACACCACATTATAAGGCGTGACAGTAGAGGAGGGGGTTACGCACTACTTCTTCTAAAGGGGGAAACAGAGTCGGTGGCTGCTGACAGCAGTTGCGAGACTTGTTGTGGCTTAATATGACTTCATATATAAGGCACACCTGCGTTTAAGGCGCAGAGTCATCTTTTGAAGAAAATCAAGGATTTTGGGTGCGCCCTATACACCGGAAAATACGGTACATTGGGGAGGGTGGAAGAATGCTATGAAAGGGCACATGGAAGAAAGAGAGAGATTGAAGAAGGAAGGAATGAAGGAAGAAAAGGGACGTGAAAGGAAGGAAGGAAGGCAGCAGAGTGGGTGGAGGGAAGGGATGAAACTGAAAGGAACGGTGGAAAGGAAAGATGATTGATTGGACCGAGAGCAGAGGGTATAAAAAGAAGGCAATTTAGAAGGAAGAAGGTTGGCAGAAAAGGAAAGCAGGGAGGTGGTAAGAAAGGAATAAAAGGCATTGGGCGAGGAATGTATAAATGTGTGGTAAGAGATGTGTGAGTGGCTGCAAGGAGGCAGGTGGACAAAGAAAGCACTGTATTTTCCGGTGTATAAGGCGCACCCAAAAGCCTTGATATGCTTTATATGTAAAGTCATATTGAGCCACAACAGGTCTCGCAACAACCGTCAGCAGCCACCGACTCCATTAATTTATAATTGTATTTTATTTATTGTATTTTATTTCTTATTGTCTCTATGCTTGTCTGTGACTGTAAAGTGCCCTTGAGAGTTTTAAAAGGTGCTTGAAATAAAATGTATTATTATTATTAGTAGTAGTAGTAGTTGTAGAAGTATTATTATTATTATTATTATTATTATTATTATTATTATTAACCCCCACCCCTGACCTCGTAGAAGTATTGCGTAACCCAATCCTTTATTGTAGCACCTTATAATGCGGTGCACCTTGTACAGTGAGACCTCAACTTACGAACTTAATTGGTTCCCAGACAGAGTGTGTAAGGCGAAAAGTGTGTATCTCAAAAAAAAAAGTCAACTTTTTTAAAGTCACTTTATTTACATTTGTGATGGTCATTTATGGCTTGATTGAATGGTGTTGGAAGTCGAAGGTCAAAGGGAATTGCTGTTTGGAAAGAGAGGCGCATTACATGAGGACTGTAATTAAAGAAATAAACTGTACTGTAAAATAAAGTTTTATTTACCTTTTTGATGGTCGTTGATGGCTTATGGAAGGAGAGTTACCTTCCATAAGGACTGTTGGTAACTTAACCTCCTGTGCTCTTCGGTCGTGTGCTTCTGTCGAAGAGCACTCCACCAGCCGTGGTGGGTGTGTATTATGAAAATAGTGCTTATTATAAGGTTTAATTTTCATAAATTTGACGTTTGCAAGACAAAAAGTTTGTAAGAGAAGGTGTTTGTAAGTTGAGGTCTCACTGTATATGGAAAACGTTTGAAAATACACCATTCATTGGGGGTGCGCCTTATACACCGGAAAATACGGTTATTATTATGACCCCGCCTCACCCTTTCGACATTTGAATTTTGGCCCATTTTACTGCCCACTTCCCCACCTTACCGTGCGCACAATGCGTGCAGAGACTTCGTGCGACTGGTGAGAGAAAACGGCGCAGTTGACCACCAGGCCGAGGATCAAAGAGGACGATGGTCGCCGAGCGCCCGGCGAGATGACGGACAGCAAAGCAGCAAGCGGCTCCGCGGGATGGCAATGAGCGGCGGAGAAAAGGATGCGCATCTGCTCCCAAATTTGACGCACGCATACCTGCGGATTCAAAGATAAAAGTCAACACATGCAAAATTGTGGAAAAACACAAAGAACGGATTTCGGATTGAAACAGCATCACCAGTTGTTGAGTTCTGCAGTGCCCCCTGGTGGTGGGGTGGTGGTAAAAGGTCAGCAGCCACAAAAGCGGGTGGGAGTCTCGGGCTTCAGTGCTGGCTAGCAACCGGAGGGCTTCGTGCACCCAGTGGCAACATTGAACCAGCATGAACCAGGCCTCAAATACGATGCCATCACTGAAGAAATGACATTTTATTTCTACAGACGCACCCCAATTTACAAACAAGATGCGTTCCGAACGGTCGGTCGTAAGGTGAATTTGTTCGTAAGTTGCTTCAGTGCGATATTTTAGATGGAATTTATGTTTAAGGCCTATAGAAGTATGTTTAAATTTTATATAAGTATGCTTAAGGCTTGGAAAAGTAACCTGTATTTGTTTGTACTAAAAAATAAACATTTAATAAAATATATGGTCTATAAAGATATGTACATGTACAACTGGAGAGAATACTACATATGTTAGAGAGAGTGAGAGATCGTCGGTATTAGCGGCAGAAAGAAGCGCTTCACGGAAAAAGGTGCGCAATCCAAAATCTAATTTACAGCATCTCTGTCCAAACATTTTTCAACATACACGCAAAAATGTTCGTATGTACTGTTGTTCGTAACTCGAATGGTCGCGACTCGAATGTGTCGTTAAAATAACAGCACTGAACTCATCCATATGCAAGATAAATGTATAAAAAATACATAAATGATCAATCTAAATAACAAATAAAGCCCACCGGACAACCCAAATGAAGCAGATGAGAGAAATTAAGAGAAAAGGGGAAAAAAAGTGCCCAACCTGCCAGTGCCACCTGCCTCCTCTTCCCCCTCTGTCAGTCTGCGTAATGAGTCGCTGAGCCAGTTCAGGTGATGTCTGTGAGCCTCCCCAGACGCATCTGCAAAAAGGACACGCCGGTGCACACGTGCACGCGCACACACAGTGCTCAAATCTGCACTTTTAGACTCAATTAAATGCTTGCAAAACCTGCAATGTAGCGAGTTGCACTTCAGGTCTCCAATTTAAAAATAAATAAATAAAAAAACTCAGCTCTCCATAAACCAAAAAAATGACTTTGCAATTGCTAAACTTTTTAAGATTAGCTACTATATTGACCTGACAAAGAAACCAACGTGAACTTTAAGTGATTGTGATAGTTTAGAAGTACATGCGGTGCTCATGTATTTTTGCCCATCTCTCAGTAGGATACATTATTTTCATATTATTTCCCGTTAAAATGTTAAAAGCAACATTATGTTCAGAACAGCTGTTTTCAGAAAGCCGCCAAGCTTTTCCGAGCTTGTCGTTCTGTATAAACGGCAGTGACAAAAGCAACTCAAAGTTCCAGCGATGTAAGCTGATTCTGCACACATTTTTAAAAAGTGGACCGAGGAAATTAGTCAACAGAGGAAATTAAATTAATAACATTGTTCATAAATAACAATCCAATTGAAATATATCTATGAATACTAAAACAAAAGTGTAAAAAAACAACTTTTGAAAATTAAACGTATGTACTCAAAATATAAATACAACATAGTACTTTCGATGAAAGCGGATTACTGCCAACATAGTACTTTAGTGATTCTGTCATGCACCACTTGATGGAGCTGGCGTACCACTGGGTGTACAAGTACAGTACTGCGCTTCACAAAGCGTAGTACGTACTCGTACCCCTGGTAGGAGTAGTAGTACCAGTAGTCATAGTAGTAGTGGAAGTAGTAGTAATGGTGGCAGTAATAGTAGTAGTAGTAGTAGTAGTAATAATAATAATACATTTCATTTATGAGAGCCTTTCAAAACTCTCAAGGTCACTTTACAGTCACAGGATTAGTAGTAGTAGTCGTAGTAGTGGTGGTGGTGGTAGTAGTAGCAGTACTAGTAGTAGTAGTGGTAGCAGTAGCTGTAGTAGTAGTTGGAGTAGTAGTAGAAGAGGTTGTAGTAGTGATAGTAGTAGCGGTGGTAGTAGTTGCATAGGAATAGTAGTAGTAGTAGTGGTGGAGGTGGTAGTAGCTGTAGTATTAGTAGTAGTAGTAGTAGTGATAGTACGAGGGGTAGTAGTAGTGGTAGTAGTAGTGGTAGTAGTAGTAGTAGTAGTAGCGGTAGTAGTAGCAGTAGGAATATTAGTAGCATTAGTAGTAGCAGTGGTAGTAGTCACGGTAGAAGTAACTAGTAGTAGTGGTAGTAGTAATAGTAGTAGTGGTAGTAGTGGTGGTGGTAGTAGTAGTAGTAGTAGTGGTGGTGGTGGTAATAGTAGTAGGGCTAGTAGTAGTCGTTGTAGTAGTAGTAGTAGTAGTGGTAGTAGTGGTAGCAGTAGCTGTAGTAGTAGTTGGAGTAGTAGTAGAAGAGGTTGTAGTAGTGATAGTAGTAGCGGTGGTAGTAGTTGCATAGGAATAGTAGTAGTAGTAGTGGTGGAGGTGGTAGTAGCTGTAGTATTAGTAGTAGTAGTAGTGATAGTACTAGGGGTAGTAGTAGTGGTAGTAGTAGCGGTAGTAGTAGCAGTAGGAATATTAGTAGCAGTAGTAGTAGTCATGGTAGAAGTAACTAATAGTAGTGGTAGTAGTAATAGTAGTAATAGTAGTAGTGGTAGTAGTAGTAATAGTGGTGGTGGTGGTAGTAGTAGTAGTAGTAGTAGTGGTGGTGGTGGTGGTGGTAATAGTAGTAGGGCCAGTAGTAGTCGTTGTAGTAGTAGTAGTAGTAGTGGTAGTAGTAGTAGTAGTGGTGGTAGTAGTGGTAGTAGTAGTAGTAGTATTAGCGGCGGTAGTAGTAGTAGTAGCAATAGTAGTCGTAGTAGTAGTATTATCTCATCTCATATTTTCAGGAAATGTGTGAACCCTGCGTCGAATTTGGTGTTGGACTGTGATCGAGTGAGTAAAATTGAGAGCTGGAATTGGTTGGTCTGCATGTGAGCATCTGGGCGTGAGCAGTGACCGACATCAGCGCCTTGCCAGTCTTGTCCTGTTAGTATTTGTGTGTTTCCTTGTGTGTCTCACAAGCAATACTGATGTAAAGCGAGAACAACAGCTTTCGTATTGATTGCAGAGCTTCTATTTTGACTGATGAGCACACAAGAGGTGGCTGGCTTGTGAGAAAGCCGCTTGCACCCACGCTGAATACATTCAATGACTGATGAGTGACAGCGACTGTACATCATGTGAGAGCAACCAGAACCGTTATTAACTAATATTGACTGGTCAAACAAGTATTCATGGCGTCGCAGGAAGCTACGTCTACTTTGGACAATACGAGGTACTGTGCGTTGAGTAATTGCACACACACACGCACACGCACACACACACACACACACACA
The DNA here is from genome assembly GCF_051943395.1 of Hippocampus bargibanti. Lineage (NCBI taxonomy): Eukaryota > Metazoa > Chordata > Actinopteri > Syngnathiformes > Syngnathidae > Hippocampus > Hippocampus bargibanti. The sequence goes on from NC_142737.1 coordinate 8,426,484, forward strand.
CACACACACACACACACACACGCACACGCACACGCACACGCACACGCACACGCACGCACACATACCAACCTGGTGTCTGTGTCAAGAGCGGAAGCAGCAGATGTGGCGGGCAGTGAGGGAAGAAGGCTTTCAAAGGGGTCTGAAGTGGCACAAAAAAATAACACGTGTGAATGAACGAACGAACGAACGAACGAACGAACGAACGAACGAACGAACGAACGAACGAACGAACGAATGAATGAATGGCAATAAGTGACGCAAAGAAGGTGTTGAGGTTGTATGGCGTGTTGTAACAAAGTGTGCAATAGTTTTGAAAGGCGCTTTTAAATGACATTTATTATTATTTTTATTATTGGTAGTATTGCTTTCCTTTAGGCTTTTCCCTTCAGGGGTCGCCACAGCGAATCAGTATTATTATTATTATTATTATTATTATTATTATTATTATTATTATTATTATATGTTAACGGTATTGTATTTATTTACTTATTTGTTTGTTTATTTGTATCGTGTGACAGGAGCTGGGAAGAAGACATCTGTTGCGTAGGCTGCCACTGCCATCTAGTGTTTACAACTATTTGCTACTCAAAAAAAGAAAGGAAATCCAGACTATGGTGTAGTGAAATAAACAAACATAAATAACTAGAAGTAATTCTACATAAGCACAAATAAAAAAATAAACAAAAAACAGAGAAGTAATTCTGCATAAATAAACACACAAATAAATACATGAATACACAAATATACAAATAAATAAACAAATCAATGAATGCATAAATATATACAGTACATACATACCGTACATACACACACACATACACACACACACACACACACACACTGTATGTGCATGCCAAAACGAGTTATCATTCAAACCTGATATGCCAAATTTTACATTAGAAATTAAGAAATGAAATAAAGTATCCTGAGTACCTGTGTAGGTAAGAGTGTCAGTTCCCTATAGAAGCAACTGGTAAAGCTTTGGATTAGATCCCTCACGCAAGGGAGATCTTCCTGTTTCTTGAGGACGGTCCTGCCAACACAAATCGCACCCAGTTCGACCCAAAACAACGAGGCGAATATCGCTGAAGTGGTACGACTTCTGTCCCGCGCCCTGAATATCAAAAAATGACCAAAAGTGGGACTCACCTGAAGATGTCACTCGCCACCAAGAAGACGGAGCAATGTTGCGCACAGGCTTGAGGCTGGAAAACAGGCAAAGTCCGTTATGGGCGCTCACCAATAGATGTCACTACAGATCAACTTTGTACCCAAACTCGAGTCCGGTTTCTTTTCGGCAAATGTGCGTCGATTGAAAAGCGCTCACGTGTTTTAGATTTAACGCATTAGAAAAACGCCCGAGCGCAAATGCTCAACAGCTGTATTGCACCCCAACCCATCACCCCCTTGTCGTGATGCACTGACATTTTAATGACGAACAAACACTTGAACATGTGCTATCACACAAACAACGGGATTAAAGCACATTTATCATGTTTAAGCTTACATGCGGATCAAATAGTTCTATAGAGGTAAACTGCCAATATTACGAGAATGGCTGTGTCCCCAAATTACATACTTGTAAATCAGGGGTGCTCAATACAAACTACAGACGCTATACAAAAAAAATGAGTTGTTTGGAATAAAAACCAGGGGGCAGCCTATATCAGCCATCCATTCACTTGATTAATACACCGGGCAACCAATAAGATGACATCTCATTATTAGATACACTGCGTGCAAATCAAACAACACTCCAGAGCGTTGCAAAGTTAACAAGCTAGTCGTTAGGTACATCCTAATTTTTCGCTCGGTTTTTGCCTATTAAACGTAAGATAGGGCATAAAAATGAGTGGGGGAGCTGGACCAAGTAAGAAGAAAAAAGGATCCCTTTCATACGGAATTGAAGTAGGACTTTTTTCACGATGATATTTTCAAAGTGTGTTTGTCTCGTCTGCCAGTTATCACAGTGAACTCGGGCAATGGCAAAAAAATGTACATAATTATGTTGTGTTGTGCAATATATGCGGTTATACATCAACAGAAGTTGCAAGAACCCTCAATATATTTCTCAATAAATATAATGGGTAGATCATTTTGACTTAGTCATTGTAAAAGTCGCTCCTGTGCTGAAAAAGTGTGAGCACTCATGACATTGCATCAATATCCTCAGATTTGGGTAAACAGCGGCACCAAGTGGATTCCAATAGTATCGCATGCTCTCATCTACACATTTCATTCTTGTAAAAAAACGACAACTCTTGCAACAAAAGCAGCCCGCGTGTTAAATAAGTGTGTGTACTGCAGCGATGTGTGAATCAAAGTTTACGGATGTATTTGCAGTTTGCTTTGCACGCCAGTAGGCACGTCGGGTCACGGCTCCCGCTATTTAAAACAGATGGTCCTGTTAGCAAACGCCTCCATTACTTTACAGCGAACACTTGAAGGAGGTTCAATTAGGGCACGCAACAAACATCCTGTTTTTTCTTTCTTTCTCACCTTTGCTTTGGCGGTCGGTAACGGTTTATTGTTATTAAGCATTATATAGGCCGTGAAGAAATGTCCGACCTAATGGAAAGCTTCTTTGTCTGAACGCAGTGACTGAAAAGAACTCCAAGAGAGAGAGAAGTTGGTTGTCTTTCTTAGCTTTTGCACGTGTGTGCACATATGACAACCAAACACAACCTTAAGGCAAAGTGAAACCTCAATATTTGCCTCCTCCGCTCTTAACGACTGACACACTATACCAGATGGAAGAACATAAACAAAGTATGTCCACTGAAGGCGTGTGTGCATGTGTGTGTTTACAAAGGCGATAGAAAAAAAAACGGGCAGTAAATCTGAGAAGGATGAAAGCATAAACAATTTTCATGGAGGCATAAACAACAGATTGCTGTTTCAATCTCTCCCTTACACATATAGAAAATGCATCGACTTTCTTGCCGTCAACCCTGATTAGCGTGAACATGAGATGGTCAGAATGCAATCAACAGGCGGATATAAAGCATTTCTCAGGGCCGTGTTAGTCGCCGATGTCATTTTATGGCTACAGAACCTGAAACTGCAAAAAGTGTGCATTGTTAGGCAGTTCAAAACAGCTCAAGTGGACCATCACTGTTGCAAAATAGCAGTGACACCACCAATATAAAAAACTTGAGCAAGGCGAGATGGCTGCCAATTTTTTTTGTATTCCCCCCACATAGAAGCTTGTCTAAAGTGGAGTGAAAATAATTGGGGGAAAAAAGAAAATCCATGAAAATATATTGAAATATGATGAAATCTTTCATTAAAAAAAGTCTAAATTTTGCCTAAATAAATCCAAACATTTGGACCAACTTTTGAGAATCATGTCATAATATTAATTTTAAAAAGGCATTTTGAAAAACAACATTTTAATGTATTTTAACTACAGTAAAGTCTCGTTATATCGATATCGGATATATCGATAGTCCCGGTTATATCGATACTATTTCTATGCACGCACGGATAAAATTACATGCAAACAGGGTCGGATATATCGATAGTCCCGGTTATATCGATATTTTTTCGGACTCCCTTGAATATCGATATAACGAGACTTTACTGTAATTCACTGCCATTCTCGAATTTATTCGGGAATTGAAAAGAATGACGTGGAGCGCCATTCCCGAATTTGTTCGGGTTTTGGTTTTTCTTGCAGAGGTGTTGATAAAGCGCTGGTCAGACCTCTGGCAATTTTGCCTTTTGTCCATATTCACGCTTTGTTACAGCTTCAGCTGTTGTTAAAGTGCGATATAAACCAAAATGTATGGATTGCATTGTATTTTGGAGAGCCACCCCCATTTCAAGCTCAGATAACTCCAGACCCATATAACTTAGGAATTAACTATTTTTTCAGATGAAAGAGAGTAAGGTTTGTTCCGCTGCATTGAATATTTATGTAGCCCTAAAACTCAATATTCTGTGGGTCCTGCAATTTGAATGAAAACGACAAAAACCCTGGCACCGGAGTGGACACATTTTTGCATATTGTCTGGCAGTGAATGAGTTAACAAAATAAATTACTAGACATGTTAATAATAGAAGAAAAAATAGTCAATAATATTCTTATTCCAATATTTCAATTAAAACGATGAGAATTGTCACATTTCTGAAATGTTTTTAATTAAAATATTTGTAAAAATTCTGTCATATTACAAAAGTTGCTATTTTATAAGAAAAGGTTATCTATTTCTATAATGTTGTAATTGTGAAAAAGTGTTACCAAAAATGTATGACAAACAAAAAAAAAGTTGTCTTTTTCGGTGAATAAAGTTGTCATTCCAAAGAAACGATGAGAAGGTTTTTTTCAGCCGTCATCTGTACAAAACTTTTGTACAGATGACGGCTGAAGAAACCTTCTCATCGATGGACCACTCCTGTACGACTGAGAGCTTACACAGACGTATTCCAAAGAAACATGACTTTCAATTTTTTTCCAAGTAAATTCAGTTTTTTTCTTGGGGGCGGAGTTTTTTTTTATCTTTTCACTGTGGCAAAAAATGAAATGGAAAAAAAAAAAATCGATGAAAAATAATCAAATGTCCTTGGAAAAAAAAATACAAATAAAGAATGTAATCATACAAGAATAAAATTAGATGTGAGAGTCTAATTGAGGGCAGATGAGTATTATGAGTACTAATTCTCCCAAGAGGCCATATTACGCATTGGCACAACCGAGAGGGAGAAATCTAAAGTGGCAACCATCCCTTTTGTCTAATAGTCATTCGACGATACGGCGGAGCACACCAACCAGTAGCGACTGTGCGATTTCCTGCTCGAGCTGTTGCGGTGACAGCAGTGTGTCAACCAAGACGGTGGACTCTAGCAAACTGAGTATGGCCTCTTCCAGGCTGGGTAGGCTGTGACACCACAGGGCCACAACAGCCTGATTCTCCAATGACAAGGAACCACTGCGTGGGGATAGAAAAGAACAAAAAAGAATATCAAGTGATATCTATTATGTCGCATCGCATTGTATCACATTTTAAGGGAAAACATCTGCTAAGCAGATGTGGAGGCTCTGCTTTTTAAAACAATGCAATCAGAGAGTGGAGCAAAGAAATGAGAGCCGATGATTTGTGTCGTGATATACACAACACACTTAACATTGATTGCTCCTCGAAGAATAAAAGGAAAACTAAAAGCGACGTGTACCAAGTCAAGTTGCCAAATGCACATGAACGACGTGATTTCAATTCAGCGGGGGAAGAAGAGGCCAAGGCGAAACTGTGATTAAATAACCAACGGATTAAGAGACTCTCTAAACTTGTCAAAACATCAGGGCCGGTGAGAAATATCAAGGGTTGAAATACTGCGACACCATTTTGTGGTTTCAAGTACATGTACTAATTTTTAGAGACTATGAATTGTAACTTGATGAGGATAGAGTGGAAATATTTTGCACATTTTTAAACAGTAAAATGGAGTGCAAGTATGCGGGAGGCGATTTTTTTTTTTTTTAAGCAGATAAAGCAAGGCTATGAGTTTTCTTTTTTATGTGAATAAAGTTGAAATATGAACAAAAATGTTTTATGTAGGACAAAATAAGTACAGTATTCCCTCATTTATCGCGGTCAATGACGACAGAGACTACCCATGATAGAGGAAAAACCGCGATGTAGCAAACCCTACATGTATTGGTAAACTTACCTGTGTATGAGTACAAAAAAATATTTATAAGGCAGAATTTAGTGGAACACAGTCCAGTATGTGCATAAAGCAGCACAGGAAATGTTTAATACTGTATTACAGTACAAAACTCTCATGAACTACAGTCAATTGCGTGTTTGCTTTCAACATTTACCTTGTAGTAGACGTGCACATTCCACCATGACGTCCCTGATCCACTGCTGAAAAGGATGCTTTGATCCTCTCTTTCATCTAAAACTGCTTCATGTGTCAAAGAGGGTACAGCAAGTGCTGAAGAATGAATGCCTCTCTGTGTCTTTGTGTTGTCATGTTATTTGTTTAGTTTAGGTTTTTTTTAACTTCAAGATGGTGCCGCGAGAGTGGCTGCCTTTTCAGCAGCTCCTGTATTTTGTTTTCTACCTCTTTCTTTTCCTCTTCCTTTCATAACTTTGCTACTGTTAAATGTAAATTTCTTCAGTGCCAGATGAATAAAGGTACATCCAATCCAATCTAATATACAGTATATAGAGTATAATATTGACAGGTAGACTACTCATCTTTCTTGATGTAACGCACCATATATTGTTGACATTGTAATGGCGTGAAACAGAATATCGCATAAACACTTCTGATGCAAACCTGTGATGCGCAAGTTGGAATACCTGCGATAGGCAGAGTTGACAGCATCCAAGAAGTCATTGGTGAGAGTTCCTCGCACACATGTGAGTGGACGCTGCAGCAAGGCTCCAATAAGAGGAGCAACCTCAGGGCAGGACACCAGGGGAACGCAAGCCATACACGTAGACACAATCTTATCGCATGAACACCTGTGCGAAAAAACTTTCATTCAGGGGATGTATGAGAGCTCGGGCGGTATGGTTGAAAGTGGATCACAATATAAGATTAGCTTATGCTCACAAGGGCCGCGGGTGTGCTGGAGCCTATCCCAGCTGTCTTTGGACAGTCACTGACACTGGGCAGACACTGTGAACCGGTTAGCAGCCAATCACGGGGTGCACAGAGACAAACAACCATCCGTACTCACAATCACACCTACGGACAAATTAGTGTGTTCCATGAACATGTAATTGGAAAATAGCAGTGACAGCACCAATAAAAAAAACTTGAGCAAGGCGAGATGGCTGCCAATATCTATGTATTGTATTGTATTGTATTTTGTACAGCCGGCCCCATTTCAGGCTCAGATAACTCCAATCCTAAAGCTCAAACTAAGGAAGTAACTCATTTTTTAATAAAAGAGTGGAATAGGTTTCTTAAGCTGTATTAAGTATTTATTTACTCCTAAAACTCGGTATTCTGTGGGACCTGCAATTTGAGAGAAAATGACAAAAACACTGGCACTGGAGTGGACGCATTTTTGCACATCGTCTGGCAGTTAAGGAGTTAAAGGACAACCGACGTCACTTTTTTGTTTTTTTAACTGACACCAGAAAAAGTTTTATAGCATCTAAAATACCCAAAACACGCAGTATGATATTTTTAGTCAAATGCAAAACACCAATAAAAATGACTTAAAGTGTCCAAAATCTGCAAAAAATTGAGCTGCGAATTGGGCATTTTCAGAAAGTCTCGCCCCCAGTTCGTGACGTCACGCCACACCGTCTTGCATTGCTAGTGAATCAAAACAATGGCTTCAGATTCGGAGAATATGCTTTCTTGTTCCACATCCAGTGATGAATATGATTCAAATAGTTCTGAAGATGAAAGCATACATGTTTGCAATCGATTAAAGAATTTATTTGTGCCTGTGTACATTGGGAGAAAATCTCTCACCCAAAAAAAGAGGCACAAAATGGCGACCTCCTGTGGCCACCTCCGATTCCACAGGCTGATAAATTCCTTATATGCCGCTTGGACGCCCTCTTCTGGCCTTCTGGCGGCTTTTGGGTGCAACATGAGGTCCCCAGACAAACAAGTACAGCAAAATACATTGATGTGATGGAAGGACCGCTACAATGCGTCTTTTTTACGGTAAAGGGCGGTCCTTTAGTTACGTCACGTACGGACTCGTCACCAACTCAAAAACAGGACTCCCTGAATATTCAGCGCGAGTCTTAAAACGTAAAATATAGTAGAAGTCATTTGAAACCATTTTACAAATTATGGACACAACTTGTCCGGAGACGTCGGTTGTCCTTTAATTAAGCAACTTGCCCACGTGCTGAAGGTGAGCACTATATTGGTCTGCGCCTTGGCTCATCTTCAGTAACTCTCTTTAAAATAACTTCTAGAAGAAATTTATAAGGCAATTTCTAAATTCACTTGACGGGGTCTTTTAACTATTTTTCCTCACCACTCCTTTATGCGTCCCAACGAATTGCAGTTTTTTCCGACGTCTTCCTGCAACCGTGCCACCACCTGAACAGTTGGTCAAAGCATCATTCAATTTCATTGTATCAGACAGTGCATTCAACATGCCAGCATAATCGGCGAGAATCAATACCTTTCCGAGGACTTGGTTCTGGTACCGTGTTGGCGACAAGTGGAAAAGTTTGAGCAAAAAATCCGATGGTGCCTCATCCTCTTCAACGGTAAGTTGACGCAACAGTTTCTGTGGAAGTCATCAAAACAACAAGATGTAAGCAGCTTGATGCTAACAGTAACGATTGTTAGGATCGTGAAAGCTAATTGAGGACGATTCTGTTGGCGTTGCTTCAAAGACGTGAGCTAGAACATAAAAAAAAAGGGAAATAAGTGGGGGGTTGATGGGGGGGGGGGATTCCAGGAGGTAAAAATGTATGGACAACATATGAGAAGGGCCTTTAGATGTGGGTATTCTTTGTTACAAAGGACTTTATGGTTTAACAAGCATTTTTCGGAAGGGGCCTCATCTCTCAGTCAAACACACACACACACACACACACACACACACACACAAAAAAAAAACAATAAGCTCAAATGGTTCTTGACGGTGAAAAATGCTGACGGTAATGACGATAATAAAGGGCCAAAGGAAGAAATACTAGACTGATGAGATAGAAATGTTGACTCACGATAGAGGCGGTACATTTTTATTTATTTTTTAAATGGTGGTTTCTTCCATAGAATTAATTACGTATTTTACCAAAAGCTGGAAAAACAGCAAAATATGAGCGGAGTCCTCTGTGGTCAAATTCTTCATGAACAATGTTTTGGGTTGGATTTGGAGAGGTTTGGTTTGCTTGATGTAACCATTTCTGTCAGACCACATTAAAGGAACAGACTATTTGGAAAAGGTCTTTTAACAACGAGGGGTCTCCGATTTTGCTCCATACTGTGACTTTAACACGAGCCCGACGCAAAGAGCAGACTTTGCAGATGTTTGTCGGAGACAAAAAGGGGAATCGCGGGGAATCGCGGAGTGAAAAAGCAAGACGAGAAGAATAGTTGGAATGCCACACGGCGAGTCACTGCCGGAGTTGCATGGTTTATATACCCTCCACGTCGCCTCACAAAACAAACCCCAATCACTACCATGTGAGCAACCCCGCGAGGGCTCGCTCTGATTGACGGAGGGAGAATTGTGAAGGGAGCCCGTTTCGATACAATGGCGGCCGACTGGAGCGACTTGCTGGCTCCTTTGGTATAGACGAAAAAAAGGGCGGGGTCGGCGACGATGAAATTCAAACCCGATTGCGGCAGGGCAAATGTTTTTAGTCAAATTATGTTCCATAAAAGTAGATTGTTTTGGGAAAAGTTGAACAAAAGTTGAACAGCCCAAATTAATGACAAGCATTGACAGACAGACAGAAGAAAAAAAAGTGCAAGACTCTTTACACACCGGGTGTCAAAGTCAAGGCCCGGGGCCACATTTGGCCCGCCACATCATTTTATTCGGCCCATAAAAGCAAATCATATGTGTGAAATTCCATGATGTTTGCTAAAGTCTTAATAAAAATTCAAATTGTCATATATAAACCACGATTAGAGTCATTAACTCATTCGATGGCCAGACAATGTGCAAATATGTGTCCACTCCAGGGCCAGGGTTTTTGTCATTGTCACTTGAATTCCAGGACCCACATAATTTTGAGTTTTAGGACTACATAAACATCCAATGCAGCATAAGAAAGCGTAGATTGTCTTCTTTGATCAGAAGAAAGTTAATTCCTAAATCATATGGGTCTGGAGTTATATGAGCTTGAAATGAGGGTGGCTGTCCAAAATACAATGCAATGCATACATGTAGCGCTTTAACAACAGCTGAAGCATGTTAACAAAGCGTTAACATGGACAAAAGGCAAATGCTGCCCCCTCGTGGAAAGGGAAAAACACTGCCAGAGGTCTGACCAGTGCTTTATCGGCACCCCCCACAAGAAAAAACAGACTATAAGGTGCACCTTCAATGAATGAAAAATGTTTTCCAAATATAATATATAAATAAATGAGTTTTTCAAATACAAGGCACACCACATTACAAGGCGCTACAGTAGAGGCTGGGGTTATGTACGACTTCGTCTACAGGGGGGAATGGAGTTGGGGGATGCTGATGGTAGTTTTCAAAACCTGTTGTGGCTCAATAATAGTTCACATATGTAGGGTGCACCTGTGTATAAGGCGCAGGGTCTTCTTTTGAAGAAAATCAAGGCTTTTGTGTGCACTTTATACGGTAACTTCAGATGTGTAATTTGAGTACAATGCCAACCGGTATGGCTTCAGGGAGGCTCATTCCATATTTGAGGCTCTGCGAAAACACCAGTATGCATTTTTGCATAAAGCCGTAGCACAGTTTGGGTGGACATCAAGTAGATCTGTGAAGAAATTCATTTGAAATAGGAAGTAATAAAAGTGGACGTGGCAAAATAGAAGTGAATCGTCGATGAAAAGCCCAAATGACTTCCAAAACACACAAAGTATAACGGCGAGTGTGAGCTCAGATTCAGAGCTATGTTTGAAGACTGGAAAGCGACCACAGGGGCTCCGGGGAGCGTCTGTGGTTCGCACGGCTTGAGTCACTAAAAGAAAGCCCTTGAAAGAAGAGCAATCACCATCCCTCTAATATAACACTCTCACATTTAATTCATCATCTCCTCAAAGACCCCACTATGCTCCAGGCGTCACTGTGTGGTCCTCTTGCACGGGCAGGACACAGCCGGCTTCAAACGGCTAGAGCGCTAAGATGTGGTGATGACAGCCGCGCGTGACGTTGAGAAAAAATGAAAAGGCCAAAATATGCTGCCGCCGGCAATCCTTCAAACAACGCGGACCAAAGTCTGACCAGAAGACATTTCGAGTACACAACGTTTTGCTTTGTCGTGAAAAAAGGGGGAAGCCCCTTCCTAGAAAATCCGAACGAGCTGGTAAATTCCATGTTCCAAACCTTTGGATTTTTTACAAATTCAAGTGCTAATAAAAAAATTGCAATTACGCATCACATACTATCACGACAGTCACACTTTCATCCAAGAATTTTGACTTTAATCACAGAATTCTGATTTTAATCTCATAATTTTGAATTTAAAGTTAAAGCAATGCCTGAAACTCATGACAAAAAGTTAGCGGACACCAGGGCAGACAACTCTGAAAAGTTGCCTGCCCGGCCATAAAGTTGCCTGCCACAACTTGAAACACAATAAGACGACTAATCGCAAAAAAAAAACATTATTGCGAAATATAAAGGATTTTTTTAATTAAGTACTTACCACAAATGCTCCCTTGCTTAATTTATGATAAATATTCCTTGCTGAAGATTTTTCTCCAGTTGTCGTTTGTCGTAATGGTGCGCAATGTTTGCGTTGCATTGTCTGCTAAAAGCCACGTGGACTCCTCTTTCTAAGCGCCTTTCAAAACTTTCAAGTACACTTTACAGTCACGGTATAGTCCGAAGCACGAAACAGGCTTCTGATTGGCTGCTGTGCCGAGTAAGCAAATTGCCAAACGAACATTCGTTTGGCCTTTCAAAACTATACTTTCAAAACCCGTGCTAAGACGCCCGATGTAAAAGTTGTACGCCACGGGCCTCCGGGCAGACGTTATTCCAAACACTGGTTAAAGTGAAATTTATTCTCAGAATACTGACTTTAACTCATTCACTGCCATTCACGAATTTATTCGGGAATGAAAATGTAACATAGAGCGCCATTCCCAAATTTGTTCTTCTTGTTTGGGTGCTGAAAAAGCGCTGGCCATGGCCATTGGCAATGTTTTTTTCCCTTCCACCAGGAAGCAGCATTACCCTTTTTTCCATGTGAGCGTTTTGTTCCAGCTTCAGCTGTTGTTAAAGCGCTATAAAAACCAATATGTATGTATTGCATTGTATTGTATTTTGTGCAGCCGCCCTCATTTCAAGATCATATAACTCCAGAACCAAATAATGTAACTTTTTTTTCTGATAAAAGAAGAGAGTCTAAAGTTTCTTACACTGCAATGAATATTTATGTGGTCTTAAAACGCAATATTTTGTGGGCCATGGAATTGCAGTGACAATGACAAAAACCCTGGCACTGAAGTGGATACATTTTTGCACATGTCTAGAAGTGAATGAGTTAATCTCCGAATTTTGATTTAATCTCAGAATTCTGATTTTAAAGTTAAAGTGAACTTTATTCTTCGAATTCTGACTTTAATCTCAGAATTCTGATTTTAATCACAGACTTCTGACTTTAAAGTTAAAGTGAACGTTATTGTCGGAATTCTGACTTTAAAGTCGGAATTCTTTTTTAGTCGTAAACAAGAGTATTCCTTGCACTTAATGAACCTTGAAAAAAAAGCCATGAACAAACGCTATATTTATTGATATTTTAAAGATAACCCCATGTGCATCTCTTCCATGCTAGAGGCCACGTGGCGAATTTGAGGTTTGACACAAATTAATCAAGAGAATACAAACAAAAAGTTAATCTGGCAAAAATGTGGTGGCTTTTTCGACTGTAAACCATGTGGGTGAACTCTGTCAAAAAGTTCTCTTGGACTCCCTTGATGAGCCAGAAAAACCACAGTAAAGTCACCCGGTGCCTGAGCCCATAACATAAAATGCTGATCATTCTCTGGTGAGGGAAGGAACTCCAAAACAGGCTATTTTCATTTGCTTTCAAAGTCTTGTTTCTCTTTTTTCGATTAAAATAACAGAAACCAGCCTTTTTTTTGTTCTTCCCCCACTATAGTGAGGAAACAGGATGTTCAAAGAATGCAGTGGCACTCAATATTAGCCCTACACTAAATCTCATCTCATCTCATCGCATTTTCCATACCGCTTATTCCTCATTAGGGTCGCGGGGGGTGCTGGAGCCTATCTCAGCTGTCTTCGGGCACGAGGCGGGGAACACCCTGAATTGGTTGCCAGCCAATCGCAGGGCACACAAAGACATACAACAGTCACTCTCACACTCACACCTAGGGACAATTTGGAGTGGTCAATCTGCCTGCCATGCATGTTTTTGGAGTGTGGGAGGAAACCGGAGGACCCGGAGAAAACCCACGCGGGTCCAGGGAGAACATGCAAACTCCACACAGGGAGGCCGGACCGGGACGCGAACCGGTGACCCCTGCACTGTGAAGCCGGTGTGCTAACCACTCGACTAGCGGGCCGCCCCTACACTAAATCTGTCATATTTTATTGTTTTAGTAGGGTGTCCCAACCAAAATGTGAAGGACTTTAGACACTAAAATTGCACAAAAATCAAGTTCAAACTATTATGACACACACACACACACACAATTTCTTTTTCCTATCTTTGGCATCCATATGTGTTTACAAGCAACACACAATTGTATGCCATTCAGTACGATATGGCTCAAATGAATTAATTAATTGAATGGATGTATTCCGTCAAAATAGACTGAGCCCCTCTCGTGTTGTGAATTTAACATTGGGAATGTTGTGAATTATGGAATTCTGACCATGAACAAAAATGCATCATATCTTGGAAGGTCAAATGCAATTCAACTGAATAAAATCCCTACCTGTATCCACTGGTTAGCCTTTCTTTCTAAAGCATTGGCCGGGTGCTCGGAGTACAGCTCCCACAGACACTGAAATATCAGCGCCCTGCTTTTATCTTTGAATAAGAAAAGAAGAAACAACAGCTAAAATGAAAGATCAATATCTCCATTAAAGTTACTAAAATGAATAACCTAAATATTTGTGGCGTAATTGAGAAACATTTGAATCATAAAAGGCCACTTCTTAAAGGGCAAGACACACTTCACAGCAATTCAAAATATGTCTTGCGAGGGACTCACCATCAGCCATGACAACGGGGTTCCAGCACAAGCGGCCCAGAATCTGTCCGAGGGAAGGCATCGCCTTCATCGTCTCTGTTGTCGAACTCTTGGAACAGTCAAGAGAAAGTCATTCATTAGTTAGATAAGTTTTTGGTAACTTTCATCATATTGAATTCTATTTCATGACTACAACACCAAAACAAAAGTTAACACTCCTTACCGGACAAATTCGATTATAAGAATAATAATACATGTTATTTCTAAGAGCCTTTCAAAACTATCAAGTACACTTATCAGTCACGGGATAAGAACTTTTTTTTTTGTGCGGGTGAGCAGCGGCAGCCATTCGCGCCAGCGTTCACTCTACCCGGAAATAACACAGCAGCAAAGTTATGAAAGGAGGAGGAAAGGAGAGAAAGAAGTAGAAAAACAAAATACAAAACACAGGCTTTATGTCTCACAGTGGAGAAATTTACATTTCACAGCAGCAAAAACAAAATACAGGAAACAAAAAACAAAAAAAAATAACAAATAATGTGACACAGACACGAAAGACAGCCAGTCATTCAATCTTAAGCACTTTCTGCCCCCTCTTGTATGAAGCAATGCTCGATGAAAGAGAAGAGGATCAAAGCGTCCTTTTCACCAGTGGATCAGGGACATCATGGTGAAAATGTGCACGTCTGCTCCAAGCTAAATGTTGAAAGCAAACACGAAGCTGTAGCATCCATTGACGAAAAAGAGATCGTCTCATATCTCCTGTCCGACGTAAATCCACTTCAATTCCAAGCCGCGGCAGATCCACATACGCATCAGAAACAAAAAAGCAAAAACACAAATGACAAAGGGGTGATGGGATTTTGTCTCTATACGATGTTGCTGCTATGCTACATCGAAATTACTTTTATTTTTGATTCTTTTGTCATCAGGACGAAGGTTCTGCTGTGTGTGTTTAGGGGGGGGCTGCATAGAGAGCTGCATAGTTTTCATTGTGTGGCTCTCGCCGTAACGGCTGTAGTGAAAGACAGAAGACAGCCTGGCTCATGCCCACGATAAGTACTAACTATAATGTGTGTGTGTGCGTGTGTGTGTGTGTGTGTGTGTGTGTGTGTGTGTGTGTGTGTGTGTGTGTGTGTGTGTGTGTGTGTGTGCGTGCGTGTGTGTGTGTGTGTGTGTGTGTGTGTGTGTGTGTGTGTGTGTGTGTGTGTGTGTGTGTGTGGCTCATAACCCAGATTTTACACAGGAGCCAGTTTAAGCAACCTTTATGTGAATGCCCCCACCCCAGCCTAAATAAATAAATAAACCCCAGCAAAATACCAAAACCACTCACATGTGCGACCCAAGCGTAGCCAAGCCTGTGTACAGTATTGCCTAATGAACCCATATCAAGCCTGTATCGTATTTGAACCATGAGCTAATTAAGTTCAACAGTGAAGCTTTGTTGCTAGAAAAGCCCACACAGAGCAACTGGACGTATGCAAGTGTAATGGAGGCAATGTGCTGTTGCTCAAGCAGAGAGAAACTGCGAGGTGGCCTCAACGTGTTGAAAGCGCCAGCTCATATACGGACCACGTGCAGCTGCCTTTGAAATGGCTTCCATAGGTTCCTTGGTGGGCCTTCAAACAATTCCATTTTAGGTTTACGGGAAGTCGTTTGGACTATGGCCGTGATGTTAGTGAATATGCACACTTGCCGTTATCGACCAAGATTAACTCATTCACTGCCATTTACAAATTTATTTGGGAATTGTAATTGCTCCTGTATTTTGTGTTTCTACTTCTTTCTTTCCTTTCCTCTTCCTTTCATAACTTTGCTGTTGTGAAATGTAAATTTCTCCACTGCGAGACGAATACAGGTAAATCCAATCCAATCCAAAATATGAAGGAGAGTGCCATTCCCGAATTTTTTTTTTTCTTGCTTGGGTTCCGATAAAGCGCTGACCATGGCCTCTGGCAATGTTTTTTTTCTTTTCCACAAGGTTGTTAAAGCGCGATATAAACCAATATGTATGTATTGCATTGTATTTTGGACAGCCACCCTCATGAAGCAGTATATATTATTATTATTATTATTATTATTATTATTATTATATTTATTTATTTATTTATTTATTTATTTATTTATTTATTTATTTAACTTATTTTATTTTCTGATGAAAGAAAAGAGTGTGAGGTTTCTTACGCTGCGTTGAATGTTTATGTAGTCCGAAAACTCAATATTATGTGGGTTCGAGTGACAATGAGAAAAACACTGGCACTGTAGTGGACACATTTTTGCACACGTCTGGCAGTTAATGAGTTAAACACAATAAAAAAAAAACATGCACATTAAGATTCTGTACAGTTCCCGTCTGCCATCAATTGGCTGGCAAGCAAATTCAACCAGTTTTAGTTGAAATCACATTTGGTCTGTGTGAAAAGAAACCTGAAAATGTTTTGATAGCTTTGCGCCTATGATTTAAGCATGAAACAGGCAAGATGGCCAACTTGACTCATTTCGCCGAGTGAGATCACCATTCATGGGAAGCAGAGTGGTCAAAGGCAGCTTCTCTTTAAGCTCCGCGCTCCATCGGTAAAAGCACATGTGATCATGAGCCCCTAACCATCTTCCGATCCTAAACATGTGGTTTTTAAAAATGCTGTGTGATGGTGCAGCTGTGTGCAGATAAATGATCATTTCCTTGTTAATACCATCCCGAGCAAGATGTTAACTGGAATCCGTAGCATAATTGAAGCCTTGTTGACACTGCGGCTAATGAATAAAAATGTCTGGTCTGTGCGTCTTGATTAAAAACAGACCCAATCTAATGATTCAGAGTCAAGGGCGGGTTTATAGAAATCCTGGCTAATTTAAGAAGAAAAAAAGCAAAGAGGAAAACACTTGCTCCTGACATCATTGGGCTTCAATCAGACCTGTCTGAACAGTAAATGGCAGTTTCCACGATGAACTCATCAATAAAAAGCCTGTAGCGGTCTTTCTAAACGGCTTCATCGCTTTTCATATCATCTGGACCGCTTGAGAGCCGGTAAATCAGGAATTCTTCGTCGAATAAATGCACTAGGAACGTTACGGAGATGGACGAGAAAATGAGAAACATTCAATTCTGATCTGATTCAACACTTGGAACTTTTTGGGCGGGCGCCACAAGAAAGTTGTAAAGTCATCAAGGGATACGGAGCGCTGCCAAGAAGCAGGCTATCCTCAGCTGGTCTTTTATGACTCCGGTGCCTGTAAAAAAGGATTTCAGTCCAATTAAACTATACCAGCTTTTCTCCCTGTTTTTTTTTATTTATTTATTTAATTCTTCATTTTACACACCCCAGCATGACATATGCCTGGAGTGATGCTCACAGAGTGAAAGATGGAAAACACTAAAGATTTTTTATGCCAATGTTTTGTTCTGCTGAAGCAGTCCAAAGCAAATTTTGTGTTTAAGCAAAGCTTTAAAGGACAACTGACGTCTCCGGACAAGTTGTGTCCATAATTTGTAAAATGGCTTCAAATGACTTATACTGAGCGTATTTTACAAAGATTCCACCGCATATAGCTATATTTTACGTTTTAAGATTTGCGCTGAATATTCCAGAAGTCTTGTTTTTGAGTTGGTGATGAGCACGTACGTGACGTCACTGAAGGAACGCCCCTGACCGAAAAAAGGACACATTGTAGCAGTCCTTCCATCACGTCAATATATTTTGCTGTACTTGTTTGGTCTGAAAATGTCGTGTTGTACCAAAAAGAGCCAGAAGAGGGCGACCAAGCTCCATGTAAGGAATTTATCAGCCTGTGGAAACTGGCTGATTAATTCCTCACACGGAGCTTGGTCGCCATTTTCTGCCTCTTTTTTGGTGATACATTTCCCCCCAATGTTGCCTCAAAATGGTACGGAATAAATGATTTAATCGATTGCAAACCTGTATGCTTTCCTCTTCAGAACTATTTGAATCATATTCATAACTGGATGTGTAACAAGAAAGCATACTCTCCGAATCTGAAGCCTTTGTTTGGATTCTCCAGCAATGCAAGACATCTTGGCGTGACGTCACGAACTGCTTGGAGAGCCTTCTCCACTGTGAGACTAATAAAGGCAAATCCAATCCAATCCCATTCCTCCTGCTACAGATCAAGTATTTTTGCACAAAAACGTGTAATATTTGAGGGTGGATATCATACTGCAAACAGTCCCCAGCTGATAAATCGGCAACTGTTAGTGTTTGACATCGTTTGATTTTGCTGACTCAGATTGTCTAATCTAACATCAGTGTGTCTGAATTTTCAACAGAGTCTTGTTTTTTTTTTTTAACTAACTGGGCTCCTCGGACGGCATGACCCCTTTTCCTTTAATCCCGAGTCCAGACTTTATGTTCCATATAAAAAAAATTGTCTGATTGGATCTACCAGTTAACTGAGTTACGAGGCATGGTCACCGAACAAATTAAACTTGTCAGTCCAAGTACCAGTGTATTACCCAGTCACTAGAAGGCACCGATATATATTTTTTCCTTGCTCAAACAAGAAAGCTTCATTGAGATTAAAACACCACATTAAAAACGTCCAAACTATTTCACATTACACAGCATATAAAACCGTCAAGAAAAGTCAATTTGAGGAAGTTTGTAATTCCCGAGAAGGAGAACGAGCACTTGTGGTCTTAGAAACACTGAAATCTCACAGTCCCCCCCCCGTCTCTCACTTCCCCTACTGCCCAAGGCTGCTACAGCTGATTTGGGGATACATTAGGTTAGTACCGCGAGTCCCAGAGCGGCTATTGCCTGACAAACTCAACATTGCAGCGCTGTCAGCCAGATATAGGCGACCTGTACAGCGCACAGAGCGGTCTCTGTTGGACTCCGAACGCTGGACTTACTGTTCGCGGGCTGCTTTGGACAGAGGCGGACTGTGCATGCGTGTGTTCATGTATGCGCGCTAGCTAGTTTCATTAATCTGATGGCTGTTTGGCTGCTGATCCAATTGATAATTTATCTCAGCGGGTTGAGCGTGTCAGCTCGGTGTTGGCACGCTTACATGAAACAAACGGTCAGTATCACGTGACTATGGATACTTACCATGCCGTTGACGTGTATAAAGAGTCGCTGGAGGAAATCCCTCAGTGAGCACAGGTGAACGCAGGTATCTTTTTGAACGTCCACATCGTCGGCTGGATCCCAAGTCTCAACTTTGTCCAGCCAAAATTTCATCTCGGCTTGCTGAACGAGGGCCATTGATTCAAAAGGCGCTTGGTTTCGTAGGAGGATCCTTCAACAGAAAGAAAAAGAGTCCATTTTTGTCATTATGGGGGTTATCGTGGACAGTGTATTGTCAAGGAATGGGGAAGAGAGCCGGGAAACATTGACTTTGGTTGAATCAAAGTTTAATTATGTTTTGTTGAAGGTTGCGCATTGCTATAAAAATGGATGAAATATGAGTGTTGAGTCACAAAAATTACAGATCACTTTTTTTATGATAGAAACATCATGTCATAGGGCAATACAAGAAAGAGCTGTGAGAAAAAATACACTTGATTAAAAAGATTAAAAAAAAATAGCATTCAGTTGTAGTTCAGAGACTCCTTATTTTCACCAAAAGCTTTCTTACCACAAAATGGAAAATATTCGCCCGCCACTAATTCCCAAGAATAAATGATTTCAGATTCAAAATGTAACTGAAGCTATTTCTAATAACTTCCGCCATCATCTGAACTTCTTTGAAGGCATTGGACGTTTCGCTCCTCATCCGAAGAGCTTTGTCAGCGAACTGAAGTTCTGCTGGTAACCCTGGTCCTATATATTGGATTGGATTAGCCTTTATTAGTCTCGCAGTGGAAACATTTACAATATATATCCCTGATGGACAAAGGTGGATAATCAATTAGGGATGTATATCAGAATCAGAATCATATTTATTGCCAAGTATGTAGAACACACAAGGAATTTGTTTCCGGTAGAACACGCTGAACTAGTATAATCATCAAAAAATTGCAAAGAGGCACTATACAGTTCTATTTGGGTTACTGTTTAAAGAGTTAATGGCTTGGTGGAAGAAGCTATTTAAATGTCTGGTGGATTTGGTGCGCATGGATCGGTAGCGCCTGCCTGAAGGGAGTAACTGGAAAAGGTGGTGGGCAGGGTGCGGAGGGTCCAGTAGGATTTTCCATGCCCTTGTTTGGATTCTTGCAGTGTACAAGTCCTCGAGAGTGGGTAGCGCGGTGTCGATTTTTTTCTGCCGTCCTAACTGTTTGTATATATAGGGCCAGAGTTACCAGCACAACTTTAGTTCGCCGACGAAGCTCTTTGGATGAGAAGCAAAACGTCTGACACCTTCAAAGAAGTACAGATGACGGGTGAAGAAACCTGTTCCAACGGACCATTGCTATACGACTGAGAGCCTACACAGACGTACGTATTTCCAATAACAATCAAAAACACGGATTGTAAAGGATGACAGTCTTTCCCAGTCATAACGGTCCTCTGAGGGAAACCATAACTGCAATGAGTCCCACGACGAACGTGAATTTCAGCCAAGCACCTTTGCCAATTAACACTTTTAAATGTTACTCGCTTAAAGGACAACCGACACCTCCGGACAAGTTGTGTCCATAATTTGTAAAATCACTTCAAATGACTTCTATTGAGCGTATTTTACAAAGATTCCACGGCATATATCTATATTATATGTTTTAAGACTTGCACTGAATATTCAAGAAGTCTTGTTTTCGAGTTGATGACGATGCCTGACGTGACGTCATGTCTGTAACGCCCCTGACCGAGAAAGCGACACACAATGCATTTTTGGGTACTTTGTTTGGTCTGAGAACTTCGTGTTGATGGCGAAATTAGAAGGAAAAAACATAAATAATGCAATGGTGAATCATTGTGCGTTACACCAAGATGACTATTTGATACTAGTTGACACAAATTTCCAGCAGACAAATCAGCCCATTTCCAACGGAGCTTGGGCGCCATCTTGTGCATTTTCTGGGACGCTACGATGGAGTCTGACGGCTCGAATTGATACGAGAAGACTTCTTTAATCGATTGCAAACATATATGCTTTCCTCTTCAGAACTATTTGAATCATATTCATAAATGGATGAGTAACAAGAAAGCATCTTCTCCGAATCTGAAGCCATTGTTTTGATTCTAGAGCAAGGCATGACGTACTGGCATGACGTCACTAACTGGGGGCGGGACTTTCTGAAAATGCCCAATTCGCAGCTCAATTTTTTGCAGATTTTGGACACTTTAAGTCATTTTTATTGGTGTTCTGCATTTGACTAAAAATATCAGCCTGCGTGTTTTGGGTATTTTAGATGCTATAAAACGTTTTTCCGATGTCAGTTAGGAAACAAAAAAAATGGTGTCGGTTGTCCTTTAAGGCAGGACACAGAACCGGGAGTTCAGAACATTCCCAGGGAGATATCGATTGATCTATCCACGTGTGATGTGAGCCTGATCATCGATTTCCTGACAGTCAATACAAAAGCTTTTATTCAACGCTGGGAAAGGCCCTGATTGTTGCTGTTGTAAAGCCTCAGCATTTCTTTCTTGGAATGAGCCGCAAATTTTCTCTCCTTCTTAATGATCCACTGGAGAAGATCGTTTTGGTCTTCCTCCTTGCGAAGTTCCTGCTCCTTCACGGACAACAATTCCTCCAAGCCGTTTTGATAAGACAAGTGGCTTTTTGCTTCCATCAACTCCATGAAGACCTCATTCCAGCTTCGCTCCTCTTTGTCAATCTCGGCCTGTTCTTTCAGCAACGGTTGTGTTGGATTTTCAGGGGCTACGTGGTCTCCCTCCAAGGTCAGTTCATGGAGTCGCCTCATTCTCTCGTGCTCATCTCCTAAACACATGTCCCGCACCTTTTGGAGAAGATCGCTCTCGTTTTTTTTCTTCATCTTTTGCACTTCCACCTCATTGGTCAGGTACTCCACTTGGACCCACAGGGTCGTGTACTCTTCCATTTCCAGCCGTAGTTTGGCCAAGAGCGCTACTGCGGCGGGGCCTTGGGTCTTGGCCCGCTCCTCCATACATTGGAGCTGCGATTGCAGGTCCCTCGCTTCCTTCTCCAGACACTCCTTCTCTGCCTCAAAGAACATGCCGGACATCTTCTGGCATGCCAAGCCGTACATGTCAAATGCTAATCGCAACAGCCGTGAAAACATGCTGTCTTGATAACCGGGGATGCACTTTGCATTAACAAAAACAGCAGTTTGAACAAATGCATGGCAAACAATCGGTCATGTGAAAGCACCAGCAGAAGACAGCAGCAGTGCTTTTGTATTAGTCTTCCAAACCTTTATGATGTCATAGGATTGTCCGCTTCACCGCCATCACCAAGGCAACCGCTAAATGTGTAGCTGACACGTAATATGTGACAGGAGAGCAATGAACACAAAATGTGAATGGAGACTTTTTGACCATCTTAAATCGATTCTTCCCACAGGAAGTAAAGTGAACCAGCATATTTGTTATTCAGCATTCACAAATTTAAAAAAAAATTAGTTGGAGTCGCCTTAACTGCTCCAACCACCATCTTTTTTCATTGTTGTGTGTAAATTATTTTCAATAGCACAGGAGCATAAACATTTATTAATAGGTGAAACCGTGATTACGCAGGAGCCATTGTAGTTTAAATTAAAATGTAGCGTGGGAGAATCTCAGAATGAAATAATACATTTTGGATAGAACTAGATTTGATTATGAGTTTGGAAGTTTTGACATTGAAAATGTGGATATCTTTATAAAAAAGTTGGAATAATCAACAAGTTGGTCTCCAGTTGGTCCAGAATCCTGCTACTTGTCTCTCGACTGGTACTTGTAAAAAAGGCGAGTCCATAACTCCAACTCTGGAAACCCTTCACCGACTCCCTATACGTTTTAGATTCATTTTTAAGTTCCAGATATTTGTTTTCAAATCTTTAAATTGCCTCGTGCACCTGGCCGGTTCTTTATGTCGAAAGCGCAATCCAAAGCTCTGCACAGCAAGTACATAGCACTTTATTGCAGTGCTACACAATGCTGACAATAGCCACATAAATTGCCCATAAAAATATGTACGTGCACAAAAATCGCTTTTCGACATCGAATAATTCAAGGGAAATGCGGAAACTTGTGTCAGACACTGTATAAAGCGCTTACTAATGACACATTTGTAACACACTCGTGACAGTAATCTTTTGACGATGAAATGAAGTATAACTTACCCTTGAAGACGTATTTAAATTCCAGTAAAACGAATGTATCATTTTCGTTTACACATTTAAGAGGTAAAGTGAACTTTTTCCAAACGATGTCAGCAAACTGTATTTCCCTCTTTCACATAGTTCCGCGTACGAGCTAAAACGATTGGCTGACGGAGCATCACGTGTACATCACGGCCTTGTGGGAAATGTAGTTTTCTTAACGCCGATGTCGGTTGTCGGACATAAGTATCACTCAGTTGCACTTATTCTATATTTTAAAAAAGCACATTTGAACATATTTTAAATAAACACGGTACGTTAATTTGAATAGAAGAAAAAATACGCTAACGATATATGCATAAATACAGGAACACCATGTTCAAGAATTTGACGGGTATTTAATTAAGTCTGTCTCCTTCTGGAAAGCCGGTAAATTAAATCGGAGAGGTCATCTAACTTTCTATTACATGCCTTAAAAATATTCGAGATATTTGACGATATCCTTTCCTCAACACACATTGTACTTTTCAGCATTTTTTAGCGTCAAGAGGAAACAAGGGATTGACAGAGAAAAGGAGAAGGGTGCTGTGACCAATGTGAAACAGCATCGCTGAGTATTCTGGCACGTACACAGCAATGTATTTTTACTGCGTGTAGCCTGTGCGTATATGTGGGTGCTCTTCAGATGATCCTCTGATTAAATATGCTGTTGCATCCAGATTTACTGTACACAGCTGCCTGCAAAAAAATATTTTATTTCAACAGCTCAACTGCGAATGGGCAGTTCTGTAGTACCCCAAAAAATCCACTAGATGGTACTATAGTGAAAACGGCCGTTACCTTTATTCGTTTCGCAGTGGAGAATTTTACATTTCACGGCAGAAAATTTATGAAAGGAAGAGGAAAGGAAAGAAAGAAAACGGAATGCTGTACAGTACTCATTTTATAATCAGTTTTTGCAGAGAATCTGCCTTCCTGCTCAATTTGCCTCACCCTTTTAAATCTTTGTGGGAAACAAGATCCAAGGCATAAATAACAGTATATTATTTATTTATTTGTTTATTTATTTTATAATAATAATTAATTTGAAAAAAAACTTTGCTTGAATCATCCTTTCATCCATCCATCCCTTCAATCTATTTTCCAATCCATTGACAGGATCCTCACAAGGGATGCGGGGTATGCTGGGGCTCATAATAATAATAATAATAATAATAATAATAATAATAATAATAATAATAATAATAATAATACATTGTATTTATAAGCTCTTTTCAAAACTCTCAAGGTCACTTTACAATCACAGGATAGGTTTTTCTGTGGGTGAGCAGCGGCAGCCACACGCGCCAGCGTTCACTCAACCCAGAAGTAACTCAAATAGACAGAAAGCTAGCTAGCCAGCCAATCGATAGCCAACAGATATCTAGCTAGATAGCCAGCTAGATAGTGGATAGCTAGCTATATAGCTGATAGCTATAATAATAATAATAATAATAATAATAATAATAATAATAATAATAATAATAATAATAATAATAATAATTTGTATTTATAAGCGCCTTTCAAAACTCTAAAGGACATAGCGAATAGATAGATAGCTAGATCGGTAGTAATCAGATTACACCCTGAACTGGTAACCAGCCAATGTTAGGGCACACATAGATAAACAAGCTTTTGCGCTCATATTCACACTTTGGATCACTTTAGAGTGTTTCATGAACATGACATGGAGCATTTTGGAATGTGGGAGGGGAAACTGGAGCACCCAGAAAAAACCCACAGAGAGAACATTGGAGAACATTGTTTTTAATAGTTTTATTTGATTTTTTCTGATTTGAATCATTTTCGTAGTTAGTGCTTAACAAGTTTCTTTGTCCAGACAGCCCAAATTTAATTTCATTGTCAAAACTTAATGGCATCATGGTCTGGCTTCTGTTTTGCACTTTCTTCCAGTGGGAGGTAACAGGAAGTGGTGCTGGCCAGGATGATGTTTAGGGCCTTTCCTTGACGACTGCAGGCCTGCTTAATGTCTCCCCCCCCCCCATTTTTAGTTAGGTGGGCCCCAATCATAAGGCGAGTGATTTTAATGAGCCTTCGGTTGCGGCGACCGGCCGCACCACGTGATGCACTTCGAGATGACAGTGTCCACTGCGCACCTGTAAAAATTTAACCACGAGGTTGTAGCGTAGCTTCCTTGGGAAAAAGAGACCCATGGGGGAACTTTCTCATGGTCCGCCCCCTGAATAGTAAAAACAGGGAAACCTCCCCACTGCTTAACAAGATCTAATTGATGGTTTGGCTCATTTGTGTTTCTTAGTTATTCACAATTGAAAATATGAAACTGACTATATTATTAGATTGATTTTGCCGCAGCACATGATTTAGGACATACGCGAGAGTGGCTGCCTTTCCAGCAGCTCATGTATTTCTTTTTTCTACTTTCATTCCTTTCATCACTTTGCTGCTGTGAAATGTAAATTTCACCTCTGTGAGACTAATAAAGGCAAATCCAATCCAATCCAATCCAATCCAATACCTTGAGTGCTACCATTTTTTATCATGTTTGTTTTAATCCAACCTGATAATACTAATAATAATAATAATAATAATAATAATAATAATAATAATAATACATTTTATTTCAAGCGCCTTTCAAAGCTACCAAGGACACTTTATAGTCACAGAAAAACATAGATGCAATAATAAATAAAATACAATTATAAATAGAAAACAATAAATAAAATACAATTATAAATAGAAACGATAGAGCTACACAGAAAATGTAATTTTAAATAGGAGGGTTTTGATAATAATAATAATAATACATTTTATTTCAAGCGCCTTTCAAAGCTCCCAAGGACACTTTACAGTCACAGAAAAGCATAGATACAATAATGAATAAAATACAATTATGAATAGAAACAGGAGATAGAGCTACACAGAAAATGTAATTTTAAATAGGAGGGTTTTGTTAATACTACTACTACTACTACTAATAATAATAATAATAATAATAATAATACATTTCATTTATAAGCGCCTTTCAAAACTCTCAATGTCACTTTTCAGTCGCAGGATAAGTTTTTCTATGAGTGAGATGCAGCCACATGCGCCAGCGTTCACTCAACCCAGAAGTAATTCAAATAGATAGGAAGCTAGCAAGCTTGCCAATAGATAGCTCAAAGACAGCCAGCTAGCGAGCTAATAGATAGCCAATAAATAGCTAATAGATAGCGAGTTAAGCTGCTAGCTAGCGTGAGCAGCTGCAGTGAAAGCACAGTATAAATAATGATATATTTGTTGTACTAAGTTCATCCTGTCTACTTGATATCTAATTTAAAGCAGATTCTTTAATAACAGACAGTGTATGATGTATTGTACAGATGATTCCCTGCTTACAAAAATTTGAGTTACGAACAACTGTACAAACATTTTGTAGTAACATATGTAGTATTCTCTCCAGTTGTACATGTTCATATCTTTATAGAGCATATATTTTAAGTTTATTTCTAAGTACAAACCAATACAGGTTATTTATACGTGACTTCAACATACTCGTATAAACCTTAAACATACTTATATAAGCCTTAAACATACATTCCATAGAAAATATAGCACTGGAACAACTTACGAACAAATTCACCTTACGGTCGACCATTTGGAACGTATCTTGTTCGTAAGTTGGGGAGCAGCTGTATTATTATAATGCAATGCCTCCAATATATATGTAAAACCAGACCTAAACCAGGACCTGTTTAGTGTACATCTGGATAAAGATGCAGCCTTTGTCAGCAGCCAGTTGTGGTTTATTTCATCTCACACATTTTTTTTAATGTTTTATATTTCATGAGTCTTTTACTCAAACAGTGTTTTTAAAATAAGGCTGTGCGACAGTGACGTGCAGTCAGTGGAGGCAGGTGAGGCAGTGCCTCACCTGTCATCATGGAAAGCTGTCATGGAAATATCAAATGAAAAAATAAATTAAACAGTTAGATGTGTTTAGTGATTTGTACTTTAAAGTTCTTGTCCATTTAACTTCACCGTTTTAGGATTTTTTTCAAAATCGCTGAATTTTCACATTTACCGTTCAAATACTAAGTAGAGACGAGCGGTGACGTCGTCGATGACGTCAGCGCCTCACCAGCCATGAACCTCACCGCACGTCACTGCTGTGCGATGCTAGTTGGATTTGGAGTTGTGATTTGTTAAAGGATCCTCCATGTATAAAACAGGAACAATAAATGACAGGTGTATTTGCAGTTGAATATAACTCCTGTCATCACTCAAGGAAAGCAGGAAAGTGCATTCATGTAAAACATCGCTGTCATTCATGCCTGGCATGCCAAGACACACACACGCACACACGCACACGCACACATACACACACATCCTGGAAATGAAGCCTAACCAAACATGATGATTTAAGACATAGGGACCTTGAGAGCACGTAAACACACTTCCTTCGCTATAGTGATAGTAAGTGTGCACAAACATAGCAACCCCCCCCCCCTTACACACACACACGCATTGGCTTGTGAATGGTTTTCAAGGTGTCTGTAAGGCCTCACACTGGCTTCCTTGAAAGACAGGCTCATGCGCCGCGCGCACACACACACACACACACACACACACACACACACACACACACGCACACGCACACGCACACGCACACACACACACACACACACACACACACACACACACACACACACACACACACACACACACACACACACACACACACACACACACACACACACACACACACACACACACATCTTCTCAAGAGTGGCTGATGTAGAGTGGTATCAGCAAGTGGTGCGATGCTTCTTGCAGATTTATTCTTCAACTCTGTTTCTTATAAAGAACATGTAAATCCAAGCCATGTACCTGGCAGGAGTGCGTGTACGCATTTGTGTGTGCATGTGTGTGCGCATGTGTGTGTTTGTATGATTAGTCTTGTGAGGACCACTAACATTTTATACCATACGTAGTGAGGACATTTTTGACAAGTGAGGACCTTTTGGCCTGTCCTCACAAGTTTTTAATTCTAAAGGCTTCTAGAGGGTCTATATATGCATCTGTTAAAGTTTCAGAGAGGTCCTCACAAATTCACCCAAAATGATTTTTTGTGTGTGTATTTTCATTTCACTTGGATGCACACACTTTTTACTCACTGTGTGTGTTTATGTGTGTGTGGTTAATGAGAGGAAAAAGTTCATAACACAAAAAATAAAATGATATTTTAACCAATTTCACTACAGGCGCGAGGACTTTGAATGTACCCATTCAGAAACCTCACTCATGCTGTTATTTCAGTTTCAAGTCTACTTTTTATTTCATTGTTTTTAAAGAAGTTGAAGTGCGAAATGGGGTGACATTTAGTGTTCAAATATAACACTAGTTCTTCTCTAAACTTATCAGCAACGGTGGTCCTCACTCCTTATGTGGAGTTATCTGGACCTCACAAAACCATTGAAACAGGAATACGTGTGTGTGCATATGTGTGTGTGTGTGCGCGCGCAGTGCCATATCAACAGACCAACCCACCAGATAATCTGTACAGTAATTCCTCGTTTTTCATTGTTAATGGGGACCAACACCACCCACGATAGAAGAAAATCCGCAAAGTAGAGTTACATAATCATAACCCACGTGATAAAACTGAGGGGGAGTGCCGGGCGGGGCTGACAAGATGCACAGCCAATCCACATGGCTGTAAACCATAAGATATCGTACTGTCATCGGGTGACGTCAGCGCTGGGAAGCAATCAAGCTACAACCATGTGCAAAACGTCTGAGTCATTCGGCATTTTTTTTTTATTCTGAATGTTTTTTTTCC
This sequence comes from Hippocampus bargibanti, assembly GCF_051943395.1. Lineage (NCBI taxonomy): Eukaryota > Metazoa > Chordata > Actinopteri > Syngnathiformes > Syngnathidae > Hippocampus > Hippocampus bargibanti. The sequence continues at coordinate 8,455,319 of NC_142737.1, forward strand.
CCCTGGATAAAAAATCTGCGATAAACTGAAACCGCGATAAGTGAACAGTGAAGTCGCGAGGGATCACTGTCCAGTACATTTGATGATCAGGCCTTTCTGGGATTGACAAATGGAGGGAATCAACTGCCCTTGCATGTGACTAGAATGAAAAATTCTTGTCACATGCTGGTATAAAAGAATGAAAATTCAGAATATAATCAACATTTTGTATATTTAATCGGATACTTTTATAATCTATGATAAACTTTTTAAAAGATTCAGCCTGATTTGAGTTACTGAAGGATTTCAGTTGTGTGAGTTCAAGGACAACTGACGTCAGTTTTTTGTTTTTTCACTGACACCAGAAAAACGTTTTTTAGCATCGACAATACCCAAAACGCACAGGCTAATATTTTTAGTCAAATGCAAAACACCAATAAAAATGACTTAAAGTGTCCAAAATCTGCAAAAAAATTGAGCTGCGAATTGGGCATTTTCAGAAAGTCCCGCCCCCAGTTCGTGACGTCACGCCACGCCGTCTTGCATTGCTAGTGAATCAAAACAATGGCTTCAGATTCGGAGGATGCTTTCTTGTTCCACATCCAGTGATGAATATGATTCACATAGTTCTGAAGAGGAAAGCATGCATGCTTGCAATGGATTAAAGAATTTATTTGTGCCATTTTGAGGCAACATTGGGAGAAAATCTCTCACCCAAAAAAAGAGGCACAAAATGGTGACCTCCTGTGGTCACCTCCATTTCCGCAGGCTGATAAATTCCTTATATGGCGCTTGGACGCCCTCTTCTGGCCTTCTGGCGGCTTTTGGGTGCAACACGAGGTCCCCAGACCAAACAAGTACAGCAAAATACATTGACGTGATGCAAACATCGCTACAATGCGTGTTTTTTTTACGGTAAAGGGCGGTCCTTTAGTGACGTCACGTACGGACTCATCACCATCTCAAAAACAAGACTTCCTGAATATTCAGCGCAAATCTTTGTAAAATACGCTCAGTAGAAGTCATTTGAAGCCATTTTACAAATTATGGACACAACTTGTCCGGAGACATCGGTTGTCCTTTAAGTTACAGTAGCTGTCACGTTCTTGAACCAGTTAGTTGTTGGAGAATCTCAGTTATGTCATGCGTTCATGAGTTGAAGAGTTATAAGCTCCTCACTTGTTGTACTGTGATGAGCCAGTGTCAACCCAAACACATATTGTAAGTAAATAAGCATTATAAAATACTTGTTGAGTTATTTGTGTCATTGGTGAAGGTTCAACAATGTTAAATGAAAGTCGAGCAAAGCTAATGCTAGCAAAACATGAGAGGTGTACTAGCAGATCTATTAACCATCAAGATGACTGCAGTTTTAGCTTGGGTTGCCAAGCCACAACAAAGGTTGCGTGTATACATACATTTTTTGATTCTATAATCACCCATTAGCTCTGTGGAAGGTACATTTTGTTATTTGTACACAGAACAAAAGCTTTGTCTTCAACAAAACAGGTGGTGACTTTATACGCCTCTCAGTACATTTGTAAAGAAACAGATGAGACCATCATTCCATGTTCATCTTTTCATTTAAACAAAAGTACTGTGAGGCATTTTTACCTGATTTTCTTTATTTACAAGATAATTAGCTATCTAGCTAGCTAGCTAGTTATTCCGGGTTGAGTGAACGCTGGCGCATGTGGCTGCTGCTATCACCCACAGCAAAAAACTTATCCCGCAACTGTAAAGTGACCTTGAGAGTTTTGAAAGGCGCTTATAAATAAAATGTATTATTATTATTATTGAAAATGTTACTTAAAATCAGTTTAATTTTAAAATTTGGAGCAAAAGGGAGTAGTATTGTTACACATTTATTTGGATTAGCGTCAACGCAAATACAAGTAGTGTACAACATTACAGATGTCAAAATCCATGAAAGTAGTGTTTAAAGTGTCTCGCCATATTAATACTTATTTTAGGCCAGAAGAGCATTTTGATGATTACACGTGGACTCTTTAAAAAATATCTGGATTTTAAAGCCAAGTGGGGAAAAAAAACCACAAAAAAACTAAAGCATTGCATTCTTGTTAAACTCACGGATTAAAAATGTCGAGTCGAGTTAGCGGAGTTCAAACTGACAATCGACAGTTTGCTATGAATACGTTTCTTGTTACCGCGTGTGTCTTTATTGGCTCTAAAAAAACGCATAATGACGCAAACCTCCCATGCTGATCTCAAGTCAGCAACTAAAACTTTATCACAGACATGACAGATTAGGACATTCGCCAGCATCCATCTTCATGGAGTTTCCTTTTAATGATGACCTACCAGCTCCCATTGAGCTGCCACCCATGCAGCTGACAAGGGTGATAGTGGGTTTTAGTGCGGTGGGGGGGGGGGGGGGGGTCCAGGGGTGTAGTCTGGGGCATATGTCCTGCCTGCTGCCCCGCCAGCTTGAGGCCTCATGCCCTTTTTTTTTCACAACTCGGAGCAGCGCCACTACATCCAATTTCCTTGCAGTCTATAAAGCTGTCAATCAAAATCATAAAATCAAGGCGAGGGGTGTAAGGGTGGAGCCAGAATGGGGTGCAACAATGGGGGGGGCTATATGCCACATGTTGGCGCAACCTTAGATAGATGGATGAAATAATTTTGGGGAAATAAATGTAAAAAAAGAAATATGTTTTCATCATCATTAGATAGAACAGACTTATGAATACATAAAACAGATTTTTAAAACAAGTTAAAATAATGTGGTTTGTAAAATACAAAACAATACATGACCGACTTGGATAATGGATGAATTAAAATGAGTCAAAATGGATACAAATTGATAAATATTAATACATTTGTAATTATTTTAATTATTATTATTATTATTATTATTATTATTATTATTATTACTTATGAACACAAAATATTATAAAAGGAGTTAAAATAATGTGGTGTGTAAAATACAAAAAAAATACATGACCGACTTGGATAATGGATGAATTAAAATGAGTCAAAATGGATAAATTGATAAATAATTTATTTGTAAGGATTTTAATTATTATTCTAATTATTATTATTGTTATTATTATTGTTACTTATGAACACATAAAAAAAGATTTTTAAAAGGAGTTAAAATAATGTGGTGTGTAAAATACAAATAATACATGACCGACATGGATAATGGTTGAATTAAAATAAGTCAAAATGAATACAAATTGATATTATTTTATTTGTTTAATTGTTATTATTATGATATGTGTGTATATATATATATATATATATATATATATATAGAGAGAGAGAGAGAGAGAGAGAGAGAGAGAGAGAGAGAGAGAGAGAGAGAGAGAGAGAGAGAGAGAGAGAGAGAGAGAGAGAGAGAGAGAGAGAGAGAGAGAGAGAGAGAGAGAGAGAGAGAGAGAGAGAGAGAGAGAGAGAGAGAGAGAGAGAGAGAGAGAGAGAGAGAGAGAGAGAGATTGGGAGGCAAGCCCCAATGAATAATGAGATTGGGAAGCCAGCCCCAATAAATGAAATGCTGAGCGAGGCAGCAAATGACCTGAGAGATAAGATCATGGCACGAATGAAAACTGGGCAACGAAGGCACCGATTACAACGGCTATGTGAAGTACCACCTGAAAGTCTCATGGAAGCTGTGAATGTAGCACTGAGAACGATCCCGACCGGAACGATCACGGAAACCAATGAGCTGATATACACCTCAGCATCAGTGATCCTAGACATGCTTGGCTACAAGAGCAACCATGAGAGCCACGAGATTCATTACCCACCATGGAAAAGACGGTTGGAGGCCAAGATCAAGGCGGCTCGGAAAGATGTGAGTCAATTGACGGAGACCCAGAGAGGTGTGAATAAAAGGCCAATACCCAAGAGGTACATGCAGATAACCATACCTGAAGCACTCGAAACTGCCAAACAAAGGCTCCAGGCCTTGGCCAGTCGCCTAAAGAGGTACACGAAAGAGAATGAGGCCAGAAGAATAAACAGGCTGTTCGCAACACAACCTGCGAAAGTGTACGCTCAGTGGCAGGGTTCTAACAGCAGAGCAGACCCTCCAAGGCTGGAAACTGAAAGATACTGGAAAGGCATATGGGAGAAGGAGGTCGCACATAACAGCAGTGCACAATGGCTGGTGACTCTGAAAGAGGAGCACAGCAACCTCCCTGAACAGAACCCAGTTACCATCACAGCGGCAGATATACAAGGAAGAGTCTCAGGTATGAAAAACTGGACGGCACCAGGCCCGGATATGGTCCACACCTACTGGCTAAAGAAACTCACAGCTCTCCACGAGCGCCTAGCAGCACAAATGAACCAGCTGCTGATGGATGGGACTCACCCATGATGGCTAACCGAAGGGCGAACAATCCTGATCATGAAGGATTCCTCAAAGAGTGCAGTTCCTTCCAACTATCGGCCAATAACCTGTCTCTCCACAACATGGAAGCTCATGTCAGGCATCATTGCGGCTAAGATAAGTGGACACATGGATCAATACATGAGCAAAGCACAGAAAGGCATTAGTAGAGATACTAGAGGTGCCAAACATCAGCTGCTGGTTGACAGAACAGTCGCTCAAGACTGCAGGTCCCGACATACCAACCTGTGCACAGCCTGGATTGATTACAAGAAAGCATATGACTCGATGCCACACACATGGATCAATGAATGCTTGGAGTTGTATAAGGTCAACAGGACCCTGAGAGCCTTCGTTGCAAACTCGATGAGGATGTGGAAAACCACACTTGAAGCCAATGGCAAGCCACTAACGCAAGTGTCCATCAAATGTGGCATATACCAAGGTGATGCACTCTCCCCACTGCTGTTCTGCATAGGACTGAACCCCCTCAGCCAGATAATCGCCAAGACAGGCTATGGATACCGCCTCAGAAATGGAGCTACGATCAGTCACCTCCTCTACATGGATGACATCAAGCTGTATGCTAAGAGCGAAAGGGACATAGACTCCCTGATCCACACAACCAGGATCTACAGCAGTGATATTGGAATGTCATTCGGGCTGGAGAAATGTAGTCGGATGGTGACTAAGAGGGGCAAGGTAGTCCACACTGAAGGGGTCTCACTCACTGAAGGAACAATAGCAGACATTGAAAACAGCTACAAGTACCTCGGTATACCACAGGCCAATGGCAACCTCGAATTAGCAACAAGGAAAGCGGCTACGACCAAATACCTCCAGCGGGTGAGGCAAGTCCTCAGAAGCCAGCTCAATGGCAAGAACAAGACCCGGGCAATAAACAGCTATGCCCTGCCAGTGATCAGATACCCTGCAGGAATAATAAGGTGGCCAAAGGAAGAGATTCAGACCACGGATGTTAAGACCCGAAAACTCCTCAGCATGCACGGAGGGTTCCATCCCAAGTCCAGCACCCTGAGACTGTACACAAGCCGTAAGGAAGGAGGCCGGGGACTAGTGAGTGTGAGAGCCACTGTCCAGGATGAAACATCCAAGCTCCATGAATACATCAAAGAGAAGGCTCCAACGGATGATGTACTCAGAGAATGTCTCAGTCAATGGGGAACAGAGGATGAGGTGCTGGAAGAGGGACAATCATGGGAGGAAAAGCCCCTACACGGGATGTACCACCGAACCATAGCAGAAGTGGCTGATCTCAAGAAGTCCTATCAGTGGCTAGAGAGGGCTGGCCTAAAGGACAGCACAGAGGCACTCATCCTGGCTGCCCAAGAGCAGGCCCTGAAGACCAGAGCCATAGAGGCAGGGATATACCACACCAGACAAGACCCAAGGTGTAGGTTGTGCAAAGAGGCACCTGAGACAATCCAACACGTAACTGCAGGGTGTAAGATGCTGGCAGGGAAAGCCTACATGGAGCGCCATAACCAGGTGGCTGGCATAGTCTACCGAAACATCTGTGCGGAGTATGGACTGGAAACCCCAAGGTCAAAATGGGAAACACCTCCCAAGGTGGTGGAGAATGACCGAGCAAAAATCCAGTGGGACTTCCAGATACAGACTGACAAGATGGTAATGGCCAACCAACCAGATATCGTGGTCATAGATAAAGGGGAAAGGAAAGCCGTTGTCGTGGATGTAGCGGTCCCGAGTGATGGGAACATCAGAAAGAAGGAACATGAGAAAATCGAGAAATACCAAGGGCTCAGAGAGGAGCTGGAGAGAGCCTGGAAGGTAAAGGTGACAGTCGTGCCTGTGGTGGTCGGAGCACTTGGGGCAGTGACCCCCAAACTCGACGAGTGGTTGCAACAGATCCCGGGAACAACATCGGATATCTCGGTCCAGAAAAGCGCAGTGCTGGGAACAGCACGGATACTGCGCAGAACCCTCAAGCTTCCTGGCCTCTGGTAGAGGACCCGAGCTGAAATGGGGACAGACACCACCCATGGTGGGTGAGACGAGGATTTTTTTTTTTTTTTATATATATGCAAAGTCACAAATCAGAAATTCAAGTCAGAAAATCAGTCAGAAAATCAAGTCAGAAAACAAAAATAAATTTCAATAAATAAATTGTAAAATATATATTTTGTTTCTTGAAAGTGTGGCTAAAAATAACGTATGAATTTTGAGGGATCTATAAATGCTTAAAGTAGCCAATACAAATATTTTGATCAAAGAATGAAAAATCCCACAATTGAAAAAAAATCTAAGTAGTCAATACAAACATTTTGATCAAACACCCACAGAAAAAAAAACTAATCCTGTGACTGTAAAGTGATCTTGAGAGTTTGGAAAGGCGCTTAGAAATGAAATATATTATTATTATTATTATAAAGAATGAAAAACATCATACAATTGAATAAAAATCCATCTTTTCATCATAAGGAAAATAAAAATAGTGCACCACAGTTCACATTTTTTTAAATTCCCTTTTGTATTAATAAAGTTAAACAAAGACACAAATAAGTTATAGTTTCGATTTTATTAGTTAGAATTCTATCAGTGTTTGAACATGAATATTTGGCGGGCTAGTACAATGTTTCTACTTGGTTGGCCACGCACGCACACACTCACGTACATACTCATAACATACATGCGCGCACACAGCTGTGTAATACTGAAGGGCAAGTGTTGATGTTGTGTGCACTTTTCCCGCGGTATGGTACTGTATAATATTCCATATAAAATCTTTCAAATATACTTCTGTCAAAATAGCTTGACCGCTACTATGTACACTACAAAAATAAATTTTCATATAAATAAATTATATGGCATACATTTATCTTTGTAACGGAACAACAGCATACATCCAAAATGGCAGTCTGGAACAAAAAAAAAAAAAAAAAAAAAAAAAAACTAAGAGCTATGATGAGACCTGTAGTGTAAAAATGTTATATCATCTTTTTTTAATCCTCCTATTTAACATTAGTAAGCACTTTATACAGATCAAAACAATCAACTGTAATAGTGTTTTTTCTTTTTATCTCATAAAAATCCCTGCATTTGTTATCCACTGGCATCACAACGACAATGACGAAAACATCTTATATTACAAAAAAAATATAAATATCACAATTGACTGTCGAGAACAAACAAACAAAACGTATTTCAAATTGAATAAAATAGTTGCCAGCGATTATTTTCTCCTCTACTGCCAATATGACACCAAGAGAAAAAACAAAAATAATAATCGAACAACTTTGTTCATGCAAGCAGCTGATTGGACAGAAGACAGGAAGTAAGGAGACACAAACACACGCACACACTGGGGGGTGGGAGGGGGTTCAAATTAACATTTTTATGCTAATTCCATTAAGTGATAACAAAGGGGAAGGAATAAGACACATACACATGCTAATATGCTACGATCATGAAGCAATTAGCCGTTGGCAGGCTTCAGGCTAGCGGGATAACTAGCTTATTGTTTGGCCTAGACACAAAGTTACATGAGGAAAATTGTTGCTATAAGTTGAGTTGTAGTTGACGCCCTGGTTTGGGCCAGCTTGTACAGTATGTTATGTGAATATTTAGCTTATCCGCTATGCTAGAACCAAAGAGGGGGCTAATGCCCCCATAGTTTGGATTCTGTTCCAGATCTTTCTGAGGTGGTTCAAGGAAAAAGAAAACAAACATTATTTGCAGCCTGCTAGGGTTAAATGAGACAAACTTCGACAGGACAGGTGGGGAATATACGGCCCATGAGCCAAATAAGAGCACCGATATGACTTTTTTCATTAGCTTGAGAATCAGCTATTTTTGTTTGTTTGTCACTTTACAATGTAAGTGTTAACAATAGGGGTCAACTATTGTGTGGACACACAGTTTTTTGGAAATCAAATAAATTTTTTTTAGAGAGTCTGTACTTTTTTTACTCATAAACAGGAATTGAACCAGTAGGCCCAACCCAAACAAAAGTGCCTGTACTACTTTCTTAAAGGACAACCGACACCTCCGGACAAGTTGTGTCCATGATTTGTAAAATCACTTCAAATGACTTTGACTGAGCGTATTTTCCAAAGATTCCACGGCATATAGCTATAGTTTATGTTTTAAGACACGCGCTGAATATTCAGGAAGTCTTGTTTTCGAGTTGATGACGATGCCTGACGTGACGTCACGTCTGGAACGTCCCTGACCGAGAAAGCGAGACACAATGCATTTTGGGTACTTTGTTTGGTCTGAAAACTTCGCGTTGATGGCGAAATTAGAGGGAAAACACATAAATAACGCAATGGTGAATCGTTGTGTGTTGCACCAAGGCTACTATTTGATACTAGTTGACACAAATTCCCAGAAGACAAATCAGCCCATCTCCAACGGAGCTTGGCCGCCAACTTGTGCATTTTCTGGGATGCTACATTGGAGTCCTGACGCCTCAAAATAACATGGAAGGACTTCTTCAATCGATTGCAAACATTTATGCTTTCCTCTTTAGAACTATTTGAATCATATTCATAACTGGATGAGTAACAAGAAAGCATCTTCTCCGAATCTGAAGACATTGTTTTGATTCTAGGGCAAGGCGAAGACGTCCTGGCAAGGTCCCGCCCCCACGAACAAGGGGGCGGGACCTTCTGAAACTGAAACTTTCTGAGGTCATTTTGAAGTAGTTTTGGGACACTTTAAGTCATTTTTATCAGCCTGTGCCTTTTGGGTATTGTAGATGCGATAAAAAGTTTTTCTGATGTCAGTTAGGAAACAAAAAAATGGTGTTGGTTGTCCTTTGAAGGACAACCGATGTCTCCGGACAAGTTGTGTCCATAATTTGAAAAATGGCTTCAAATGACTTCTACTGAGCGTATTTTAACTGGATGTGTCACAAGAAAGCATATTCTCCGAATCTGAAGCTATTGTTTTGATTCGAGAGCAAGGCCAGACGTCTTTGCGTGACGTCACGAACTGGGGGCAGGACTTTCTGAAAATGCCCAATTCGCAGCTCAATTTTTTTGCAGATTTTGGACACTTTAAGTCATTTTTGTTGGTGTTTTACATTTGAATAAAAATATCATACTGCGTGTTTTGGGTATTTTAGATGCCATAAAACGTTTTTCTGATGTCAGTTAGGAAACAAAAAAATGGTGTCGGTTGTCCTTTAAGTACAATGTATAGTGTAACCAATTTTGCGATTTCTGGCCCTTGGAGGACACTTTTTAATAAATTCAATGGTTCCCCACCTTTTTCCTACAGGAAAAAAACAAACACATTGGTAAAAGAAGCTGAGTGCACAAACAGGTTCCAATCGAGAGGCAGTGACTTAAAAAAAAAACTTCATATCTGCTTGTCTTAAATAGCACGCATAGCGTGTGGAGTTAAAAAACAGTCATTGTTACAAAAAACTACCACAGGTTTGTGATAAAAAGTCAGAATTGAACATGCGTACCTTTGTACAAGTACAACATTCATGTACACACAGACATAAACACACACATGCACACACTGAACTGAACGATATGGTGTATGTACGTCAACAGTATCATAAAATGTAATTTTATTCCGCGATTTATGCTAATTACTATATTCAAAAAGAAACTTCGGGACTATCCATCACAATAATGATCTCCTATAAAACATCCTCCATTCCATCATTTTTTTTAATCTTCACAAGTCATGGGCATGCTGGAGCCTATCCAAGCTTTTTTTTGGGGCAGGAGGTAAGGGACACCCTGAACTGGTTCACTTATAGAGGTGATTTTCTTTTCATATGTCAATTTATGCATATCACTTATTCATATTCCTTCCTCCTTTGTAATTAGTTGCATAGTTCAAAATGGGCCAAGATATTGTGATGCAACACACACATACGCACACACACAGATACACACAAACACACACAAAATGGCAGTCCAAGTCTGTTAACATGAGGACTTGCACAACTTTCTCCCCTTAGTAACAAAACAAAAGAGCTAATTCATTTGTTCCTATGTACATATGTATACATCTGTTTTTAAATATCGATAGAAATATTTTAAGACAAAAGACCACCGGGTTACAGTAAGAATGAGCACCATGAGGAGAAGGCATAAGGACCACGGACGAGGCAGGCTGCTGAAAGTCCATCTTTGGCCATGACAGGCACAAACACACTGCAAGACAAACATTTTCAGTCAATATTTTTTTCCACAAAGGTTTTCTGTGAAGATACAGAAGCTCCCCAACTTACAAACGAAATACGTTCCGAGCGGTCATTCGTAAGGTGAATTTGTTCATAAGTTGCTTCGGTGCTATATTTTTTACCGAATGTATGTTTAAGGCATATTTACCGCGAAGTATGTTTCAAGGACAACCGACGCCTCCGGACAAGTTATGTCCATAATTTGTAAGATCACTTCAAATGACTTCTACTGAGCGTATTTTACAAAGATTCCACCGCATCTAGCTATATTTTACGTTTTAAGACTCGCGCTGAATATTCAGGAAGTCTTGTTTTTGAGTTGGTGACGATACCTACCGTGACGTCACGTCTGGAACGCCCCTGGCCGAGAAAGCGACACACAATGCATTTTGGGTACTTTGTTTGGTCTGAAAACTTCGTGTTGATGGCGAAATTAGAAGAAAAACACATAAATAACACGATGGTGAATCGTTGTGTGTTGCACCATGACTACTATTTGATACGACTTGACACAAATTCCCAGCAGACAAATCAGCCCATTTGCAATGGAGCTTGGGCGCCATCTTGTGCATTTTCTGGGAGCTACATTGGAGTCTAGACACCTCAAAATGATACGGAAGGACTTCTTGAATTGATTGCAAACATTTATGCTTTCCCTTCAGAACTATTTGAATCATATTCATAACTTGATGAGTAACAAGAAAGCATCTTCTCCGAATCTGAAGCCATTGTTTTGATTCTAGAACAAGGCACGACGTCCTGGCGTGATGTCACGAACAAGGGGGCGGGACCTTCTGAAACTCGCCATTTCAGAGGTCATTTTGAAGTAGTTTTGGGACACTTTAAGTCATTCTTATTGGTGTTTTGCAATTGACTAAAAATATCAGCCTGCGTGTTTTGGGTATTTTGGATGCTATAAAACGTTTTGCTGATGTCAGTTAGGAACAAAAAAATGGTGTTGGTTGTCCTTTAAGGTTTATATAAGTATGTTTATGGCTTGTATAAGTAACCTGGTTTGTACTGAAAAATAAACATTTAATAAAATATATGTTCCAAAAAGATACAGTACGTATGAACACGAAACAAAAATATAAAAAAGCAGGATTGTATAGTATTAGTATTAGTATTAGTATCATGGCGCCCCCTGAGTGGCTGCCTCTACAGCAGCTCCTAGCCCTGTTTGAGTCCCTTTCCATCCTACTATTTTGTTTATGTATTCGCACTTTTTTATGTGACTCCTGTGAACGGGGCAACCACTCGCACAAGAGAGGCCACTGTCTACAGTGGAGACAAGCAGCTAGCATGGCAAGCTAATAGGGGGCTAGCGGCCGCCAAACCAGACATCCCCAACGAGCTGAAGGGGAAAAAACGGGGCTGTCGGCGATCACTCCGGACACACACACACGCTGAGTTGGAGGGCTTCCAACTCGTATGTGCGGACCGGAATGCAGGGAGCGGTAAGAAGAAAGGAGGTGGAATTGCTGTGTTTGTGAACGACAAATGAAATCCTGGGCACATCACGATCAAAGAGAAACTCTGCACTCGGCACATAGAACATTTTTCAACATACAGTGATACCACAGTTTACGAACCCCTTGTCTTACAAACTTTTCGATTTACGATCGTTAAATTTATGACAATTTTACCTTGGCATACAAACTATTTTTCGGGATACACACGGAGCTGCCATAATGAGTGATGTGTCGTTCGCGAACGAGCCCGTTCTCCTAACAAGAAAATGGCAGCCCGCTTGTTTTGGTCCTCTATTCCCCGCCCTCAGTCTTCGGTTAAAGTAACGTGATTGGTCAAGAACGCAGCAGTTAGGGGAGGTGGTTGAAACATTGAAGAGACGGGCAGACGACAGAGAGAGAGAGAGAGAGAGACAAAATGGATAGAAAACAGTGAACTTTGGAATCGTTTGAACTTTCGTTCAAAGGCCTGTGTCTACTGCAAGGTTAAAATATACCTTCAATCAGGCTCCACAAATAACCCGCACAAGCCATCTGTACACTCGCTGCAAAAAGCTACCAACCCAGCTAAAAAGAACACAATTGATGAGGAACTAGGTCAAATTATCACAGATAAAGCACCTACAAGGGATCATTCCTCAAGATGCTGAAAGAAGAAGGCTACGTGTTTAATGCTGATGAAACCGGCCACTCCATTCCATCAAGCCACCAACGACCATCACAAAGGTAAATAAAACGACTTTATTATACAGTAGAGTTTATTTCTTTACTTCTAATGCTATAGCACATTTATTATACATAAAATAAGGTATATTTTGTGTAGTTTTACGGCTTAGAAAATTAGAAAGTAGAAAATTATGGGGACCTGGGAACGGATTATACTCATTTTAATGGTTTCCTATGAGAAATTAATTTTTGGGATACACACTTTTCGCCTTAACTTTCTGAGGTCATTTTGAAGTAGTTTTGGGACACTTTAAGTCATTTTTCTTGGTGTTTTGCATTTGACTAAAAATATCAGCCTGTGCGTTTTGGGTATTGTAGATGTGATAAAAAGTTTTTCTGATGTCAGTTAGGAAACAAAAAAATGGTGTTGGTTGTCCTTTGAAGGACAACCGATGTCTCCGGACAAGTTGTGTCCATAATTTGAAAAATGGCTTCAAATGACTTCTGCTGAGCGTATTTTAACTGGATGTGTCACAAGAAAGCATATTCTCCGAATCTGAAGCTATTGTTTTGATTCGAGAGCAAGGCCAGACGTCTTTGCGTGACGTCACGAACTGGGGGCAGGACTTTCTGGAAATGCCCAATTCGCAGCTCAATTTTTTGCAGATTTTGGACACTTTAAGTCATTTTTGTTGGTGTTTTACATTTGAATAAAAATATCATACTGCGTGTTTTGGGTATTTTAGATGCTATAAAACGTTTTTCTGATGTCAGTTAGGAAACAAAAAAATGGTGTCGGTTGTCCTTTAAGTACAATGTATAGTGTAACCAATTTTGCGATTTCTGGCCCTTGGAGGACACTTTTTAATAAATTCAATGGTTCCCCACCTTTTTCCTACAGGAAAAAAACAAACACATTGGTAAAAGAAGCTGAGTGCACAAACAGGTTCCAATCGAGAGGCAGTGACTTAAAAAAAAAAACTTCATATCTGCTTGTCTTAAATAGCACGCATAGCGTGTGGAGTTAAAAAACAGTCATTGTTACAAAAAACTACCACAGGTTTGTGATAAAAAGTCAGAATTGAACATGCGTACCTTTGTACAAGTACAACATTCATGTACACACAGACACAAACACACACATGCACACACTGAACTGAACGATATGGTGTATGTACGTCAACAGTATCATAAAATGTAATTTTATTCCGCGATTTATGCTAATTACTATATTCAAAAAGAAACTTCGGGACTATCCATCACAATAATGATCTCCTATAAAACATCCTCCATTTCATCATTTTTTTTAATCTTCAAAAGTCATGGTCATGCTGGATCCTATCCAAGCTTTTTTTGGGGGCAGGAGGTAGGGGACACCCTGAACTGGTTCATTTATAGAGGTGATTTTCTTCTCATATGTCAATTTATGCATATCACTTATTCATATTCCTTCCTCCTTTGTAATTAGTTGCATAGTTCAAAATGGGCCAAGATATTGTGATGCAACACACACATACGCACACACACAGATACACACAAACACACACAAAATGGCAGTCCAAGTCTGTTAACATGAGGACTTGCACAACTTTCTCCCCTTAGTAACAAAAACAAAAGAGCTAATTCATTTGTTCCTATGTACATATGTATACATCTGTTTTTAAATATCGATAGAAATATTTTAAGACAAAAGACCACCGGGTTACAGTAAGAATGAGCACCATGAGGAGAAGGCATAAGGACCACGGACGAGGCAGGCTGCTGAAAGTCCATCTTTGGCCATGACAGGCACAAACACACTGCAAGACAAACATTTTCAGTCAATATTTTTTTCCACAAAGGTTTTCTGTGAAGATACAGAAGCTCCCCAACTTACAAACGAAATACGTTCCGAGCGGCCATTCGTAAGGTGAATTTGTTCATAAGTTGCTTCGGTGCTATATTTTGTACCGAATGTATGTTTAAGGCATATTTACCGCGAAGTATGTTTCAAGGACAACCGACGCCTCCGGACAAGTTATGTCCATAATTTGTAAGATCACTTCAAATGACTTCTACTGAGCGTATTTTACAAAGATTCCACCGCATCTAGCTATATTTTACGTTTTAAGACTCGCGCTGAATATTCAGGAAGTCTTGTTTTTGAGTTGGTGACGATACCTACCGTGACGTCACGTCTGGAACGCCCCTGACCGAGAAAGCGACACACAATGCATTTTGGGTACTTTGTTTGGTCTGAAAACTTCGTGTTGATGGCGAAATTAGAAGAAAAACACATAAATAACACGATGGTGAATCGTTGTGTGTTGCACCATGACTACTATTTGATACGACTTGACACAAATTCCCAGCAGACAAATCAGCCCATTTGCAATGGAGCTTGGGCGCCATCTTGTGCATTTTCTGGGAGCTACATTGGAGTCTAGACACCTCAAAATGATACGGAAGGACTTCTTGAATTGATTGCAAACATTTATGCTTTCCCTTCAGAACTATTTGAATCATATTCATAACTTGATGAGTAACAAGAAAGCATCTTCTCCGAATCTGAAGCCATTGTTTTGATTCTAGAACAAGGCACGACGTCCTGGCGTGATGTCACGAACAAGGGGGCGGGACCTTCTGAAACTCGCCATTTCAGAGGTCATTTTGAAGTAGTTTTGGGACACTTTAAGTCATTCTTATTGGTGTTTTGCAATTGACTAAAAATATCAGCCTGCGTGTTTTGGGTATTTTGGATGCTATAAAACGTTTTGCTGATGTCAGTTAGGAACAAAAAAATGGTGTTGGTTGTCCTTTAAGGTTTATATAAGTATGTTTATGGCTTGTATAAGTAACCTGGTTTGTACTGAAAAATAAACATTTAATAAAATATATGTTCCAAAAAGATACAGTACGTATGAAAAAATAAACAAAAATATAAAAAAATAAATAAACAAAAATATAAAAAAGCAGGATTGTATAGTATTAGTATTAGTATTAGTATCATGGCGCCCCCTGAGTGGCTGCCTCTACAGCAGCTCCTAGCCCTGTTTGAGTCCCTTTCCATCCTACTATTTTGTTTATGTATTCGCACTTTTTTATGTGACTCCTGTGAACGGGGCAACCACTCGCACAAGAGAGGCCACTGTCTACAGTGGAGACAAGCAGCTAGCATGGCAAGCTAATAGGGGGCTAGCGGCCGCCAAACCAGACATCCCCAACGAGCTGAAGGGGAAAAAACGGGGCTGTCGGCGATCACTCCGGACACACACACACGCTGAGTTGGAGGGCTTCCAACTCATATGTGCGGACCGGAATGCAGGGAGCGGTAAGAAGAAAGGAGGGGGAATTGCTGTGTTTGTGAACGACAAATGAAATCCTGGGCACATCACGATCAAAGAGAAACTCTGCACTCGGCACATAGAACATTTTTCAACATACAGTGATACCACAGTTTACGAACCCCTTGTCTTACAAACTTTTCGGTTTACGATCGTTAAATTTATGACAATTTTACCTTGGCATACAAACTATTTTTCGGGATACACACGGAGCTGCCATAATGAGTGATGTGTCGTTCGCGAACGAGCCCGTTCTCCTAACAAGAAAATGGCAGCCCGCTTGTTTTGGTCCTCTATTCCCCGCCCTCAGTCTTCGGTTAAAGTAACGTGATTGGTCAAGAACGCAGCAGTTAGGGGAGGTGGTTGAAACATTGAAGAGACGGGCAGACGACAGAGAGAGAGAGAGACAAAATGGATAGAAAACAGTGAACTTTGGAATCGTTTGAACTTTCGTTCAAAGGCCTGTGTCTACTGCAAGGTTAAAATATACCTTCAATCAGGCTCCACAAATAACCCGCACAAGCCATCTGTACACTCGCTGCAAAAAGCTACCAACCCAGCTAAAAAGAACACAATTGATGAGGAACTAGGTCAAATTATCACAGAGAAAGCACCTACAAGGGATCATTCCTCAAGATGCTGAAAGAAGAAGGCTACGTGTTTAATGCTGATGAAACCGGCCACTCCATTCCATCAAGCCACCAACGACCATCACAAAGGTAAATAAAACGACTTTATTATACAGTAGAGTTTATTTCTTTACTTCTAATGCTATAGCACTTTTATTATACATAAAATAAGGTATATTTTGTGTAGTTTTATGGCTTAGAAAATTAGAAAGTAGAAAATTATGGGGACCTGGGAACGGATTATACTCATTTTAATGGTTTCCTATGAGAAATTAATTTTTGGGATACACACTTTTCGCCTTACACACTGTCTGGGAATGAATTAAGTTCGTAAGCCAAGGTATCACTGTACTTGCAAAAATGTTTGTATGTACCGTTGTTCGTAACACAAATGCTCGTAATTAGGGGAGCGTCTCTATCGTATATGGTGACAAACCTCAGCTAGCCCGACTGCCACTGCTGCCGTCAGCCGTGTCAAACTCCAGATCCTGGAGCTCCATTGGCTCCACCGTGCTTCCTCTGGAACCCGTGTGAAGGTCTGTAGGCACGTGAGGGTCCTGGAAGGAGGATTGAGCCTCCTCCTGCCGGTAAGTGTCTGTTCCAGGGTAGCCCGGGTAAGAAGAGCCAGGAGGGTGGACGGCGACAGTGACAGAGGCCGACGCCGTCACCGTCGTGATGGGCTGACCGTAAGTGTTGGGGTGGGGCGGAGGGGCGCGTCCCCGGTGGGGCGTAAAGTGTTCCCTGTGGCCGTGGGGGCCAAAATGGGAGCCGGCCCCGGTGGAGGTTTCGAAAGCGTCCATGCGCGGGCGGCCTGGGGGCGGGGCCTGCCGGTACTGTTGGCCTTTGGGCTCCCTGGCGCGTTGAGGAACGCTGGGCCCGGGTCCAGCGTTGCAACCCTGAGACTGTGCAACAAAATAAAGTCAAATATCTTTTATTGATTTGAATGATAACAAGAATAATGATGAACATATACTGGTTTATTTAGGAGGTGCCGATTTTATACTTCATTGAATATTCTGAACATTAAGCTATTCACTGCCATTCTCAAATTTATTCGGGAAGTGAAAATATTACGTAGAACCCCATTCCCGAATTTGTTCGGGTTTTGTTTTTGTTTTTTTTTCATGCTTGGGTGCCGATAAAGCGCTAGTCAGACCTCTAGTAATATTTTTCCTGTTCCATGAGGGGGCAGTATTTCCCTTTTTTCCATATTAGCGCTTTGTTCTAGCTTCAGCTGTTGTTAAATTGCTAAATAAACCAATATGTATGTATTGCATTGTATTTTGGACAGCTGCCCCCATTTCAAGCTCAGATAACTCCTGACACATATAATTTAGGAATTAACTCTTTTTTTTTTCGGATTAAAGAAGGTAGTCTACGGTTTCTTACGCTGCATTGAATGTTTATGTAATCCTAAAACCCAAAATTCTGTGGGTCCTTGTATTCATGTGTCAAGGACAAAAACCCTGGCACTGGAGTGGAAACATTTTTGCACATGTCTGGCAGTGAATGAGTTAACAAACCTGTAATGAAAACGCCCGTAGCGCAGGTATGGGAATGAGGGTGGAGTTAATTTATAAGTAATTAAAATCTATTTTTTAAACAACAATTATTAAAAAGTGAAACCTTCTTTCCTGTTCTTTTCAACATTTCTCATTTTTTCCCCATTGACTAACATTCTGAAAATATTTTTAAAATAAAGCTGTATTTGAAAAAGTTATCTTTCATATTTTTAGCAAATATCATTCAAACCTGGCTTGAATTAATTGCATAAAATAATTTTCAATAAAAAGGTAAAATAGAGTGAATGCTCTCCATTTTACTCTTGAATTAATGATTAAAAATATTGAACTAATGATTTTTTATAAATGGCTTTTTATGCCAGATATTCTTTTTTAAATGTTATTTATACTTCTGTATCTCTTTTTTGTGTGTATTTTTAAAAATAGATTTCACATTGTAGGAAATATGAGCAAATATTTTGCATGCAATAAATTACATTCTTAATGAATAAAAAAAGGACAAATGAAAACCTAACCGCGAGAGAGCCTTTCATAACTACAGTCACTGGATTTTTTTTGTGTGTGCGGGTGAGCAGCGGCAGCCATTCGCGTCAGCGTTCACTACGCTGGTGCGAATGGCGTTCACTACACTGGCGCGAATGGCTACCGCTGCTCACCCGCACAAAATAAATACAAATAAAAAAAATCCCATGACGGAAAAGTGTCCTTCGGAGTTTTGAAAGGCGCTTAGAAATTAAATGTATTTTTATTATTATTATTATTGTTATTATTTGCTGAAGAAGCTTCTTGGATGGGAAGCGAAACGTCCGACACCTTCAAAGAAGTACAGATGACGGCTGAAGAAACCTTTTCATCGATTATTATTATTATTATTATTATTATTATTATTATTATTATTATTATTATTATTATTATTATTATTATTATATGGTCTTACCGAGGACACATGATAGGCTGGGGGATCTGGGTGCCTGGTTGAACGCCTATGGCCCGACCCCGTCCTCCTTTCCTCTTCCGTCCTGGCTATTCTGCCACTGCTGGTGGGGAGATGGTACTGCTGCTGCTCCTGGTGTCCATCCTGTCCCCTACGCTGGGGCAGATTACCACCCGGCAGTTCCTGGTTGATGCCCAACGCACTGCTGTTGGAGCTGTACTCAGAGTCAGACGAATCTGAGGCTGCGCCTGAGGTGGCCGAAGCAGAGGCGGTGGGGCGCGGCCGGACAGAGAAGTGGACCACGTGGGATGGCGCCTCCGGTGTGGGTAATCTGCTGCGACCATCCACTGGAATAACCTTAGATAATAAACCAGTCAAATGTGTCATTTTGGACCAGTCTGATATATTCAGAGCCTGTATTTTTTTTGGTTTGTTTTAATGCTTACCTCAGGATAAGGCCCAAAGTAGGATAGTAAGACAGGAAGAAGGACCAGTCCATTCAGAACTCCCAAAACCGTGAGGATGGCCAATACTGCAAAGAAATACCTGCAAGCACAAGCCACTCATAAGCCAAGCTCCAAAAGTAGAATTAACTGTAATAATAGAATGCTACCATATATCGAAAAGGAATGCAGTACAATTTTATCGTAAAAATATAAAGATTTATATTTAGGTGCAATGAACTCATTCACTGCCAGCCAATGTGCAGAAATGTGTCCACTCCAGTGCCAGGGTTTTTGTCATTGTCACTCGAATTTCAGGACCCTCAAAATTTTGAGTTTTAGGACTACATAAACATTCAATGGAGTGTAAGAAACTTTAGACTCTCTTCTGTCATCAGAAAAAAATAGTTAATTCCTAAGTTATATGGGTCTGGAGTTATCTGAGCTTGAAATTGGGGCGGCTGTACAAAATACGATGCAATACATATTGTTTTATATAGCGCTTCAACAACAGTTGAAGCTGTAAGAAAGAGCTAATGTGGATAAAAGGGAAATGATGCCCCCTTGTGGAAGGCAAAATATTGCCAGAGGGATGACCAGCGCTTTATCGGCACCCAAGCCTGGCGCTCTATTTCACATTTTCGATTCCTGAATAGATTTGTGAATGGCAGTGAGTGAGTTCAAAAACCCCTCTAAAAAAATTTGAAGTTCATGAAATAAATTGTTGACTAGTGTCACGTGAATTCAATTTGGGAGGTTCCACTGTCATGCAAACATTTTTGTGATCATCTAAAACATGCCAATTCTTAAAAACGTCAATCAAAAAAAGTAGACACCACCAACAACAATAAAAAATGTCAAACCAAAGTTCACACCCCAACATCTACAGTACGACTCACCACATAAAACCAAATACACTGAAAGCACCCCTAAACATTGAGGCATGCACTTCGTGTAATTTGACAAAATAGAAATATACCTGATGTATGATTTTAAATCCGGCTAAAAGAAGGTTATTGTGTAAGACGCCACAGAGAGAAAAGAAAGAGGAAGCATAATTAGCCAGCGCAAGTTAATTCAAAAAATGATGTGAGCCATTGTGGGGGTGAATGTCTATAAGGGCACTCGCTTTTGAGTGTGTGTGTGTGTGTGTGTGTGTGTGTGTGTGTGTGTGTGTGTGTGTGTGTGTGTGCGTGTGCGTGTGCGTGTGTGTGTGTGTGTAAGCAAAACATGGAGAAAACAAAGCAAGGAGGAATGTGATGGGAGGAGGCACCGGGTAAAAGAGGGGCGATAAGGGGGCCTCCCTCTCTTAAAAAAGTGAATGGAGTGAAGGCTATAGAATTTGGAAGCCAGAACAATTTAGTGGTGGAGGAAGGACTAACTTTCACTCTCAAACCTAGGCTGCACTTTACTCCTCCCAGAAAAAACTACGTTTGTCTCCTAGTCAATATTCACTACATCACGTCAATGAACCTGTATTTTCCGGTGTATAAAGCACACTGGATAATAAGGCGTACCCCCAATGAATTGTGTATTTTCAATTTACTTCCATATCGAAGGTGTGTGTTCCATATAGAAGGTGCACCGGATTATAAGGCGCACCTTCAATTAACTCATTCACTGCCAGACGTGCAAAAACATGTCCACTCCAGTGCCAGGGTTTTTGTCATAGTCACTTGAATTCCAGGACCCACAGAATATTGAGTTTTAGCACTACAAAAACATTCAATACAGCGTTAGAAACCTTAGACTATCTTCTTTCATCAGAAAAAAAAGAGCTAATTCCTAAATTATATGAAGCTGGAGTTATACGAGCTTGAAATGAGGGTGGCTGTCCAAAATACAATACAATATATATTGGTTAAATCGTGCTTTAACATCTGAAGCTAAAACAAAGCACTAGAATGGACATAAGGGAAATGCTAAGAAGGTAGTCTACGGTTTCTTACGCTGCATTGAATGTTTATGTAATCCTAAAACCCAAAATTCTGTGGGTCCTAGTATTCATGTGTCAAGGACAAAAACCCTGGCACTGGAGTGGACACATTTTTGCACATGTCTGGCTGTGAATGAATGAATTTATAAGTAATTAAAATCTATTTTTTAAACAACAATTATTAAAAAGTGAAACCTACTTTCCTGTTCTTTTCAACATTTCTCATTTTTTCAAATTGAATTAGCAAAGAGTGAATTTTGAATATGTGGGGGACTACTGACATCCGAGCTATAATCATCATTGCGGTCCACACCATGTGAGGTAAACGCTACATCACCTTGAGGACGCCGCACACGCGTAAACACTCGTGTCCATTTGCGGCCCACATACCGGGGACACATTGCCCCTTCATGAGCTGTTTGGAGTGAAAACATTCACAGGGCTGACAGGGAGAAAATCAGGGAAAAAGCTACCAGCAAGAAAATATGAGCGGGGCCTTGTTGTTTCTGCGCCGTCTCAGGGTTTCTGCTTTGTTTGCTCACACAACAGCAGATCCTTCCAAATGGAGGCCCAGAAATCAGAGCATGCACGCTGCCGGAGGTGAGGAGAGAAGTGTTTGTGAGTGTGTGTGAATGTGTATGCATGCGTGTGTGGGTGTGTGTGTGTGTGTCCTGGCAGGCACGCCATCGTTGACCCTCATGATTACAAGGTCAGAGAGCAGGTTGGGGGAGGAGGGCGGCGAGGACGTGCGCGCACATGACTGAAATGTGCGTGTTTGGAGGTCACATGGAACTCGGCGTTGGCTTTTCTTAAAGGAGCAGGCTGCGCAAATTATATGGCTAGCCCATGTTGCGGCTTCACGCAACCATACGTCAATGTTCAATTATCCTCTGACCTCAGTGGAAATTTCTGATCATGTCCTGTGGCCGTGCGAACGTATAGAATGGTGCCTCATCTTCGGCGTCGTTTAAGCCGCCGCCTTTGCGGACTCTCTGCTTACAAGAGCACACACGCAAAAACAAGCCACCAACACAGAGCCCCCACAGTGTGTCGGCTTTAATTTCCACTTCTCTGGGCTTTCCACAGCTGCACCCTTTACCCCCAACCCACCCCACCCGGTGCCGCCCACCTCAGCACCCTATGCTTATAAATGTCTAGCGAGGGTTGTTAAAACTCGGTGAAAGAGATTTCAAAAGCTAGACAGAGTACTTTCCTGCTCTTCAAAAAAAAACAACAACTCCTCGCCATCATCATTTCATTTTGCACCCTCCCCCCCTTTACCTTCCTCCATCCTTACTTCACATGACCTTCAACTCTATCTGTCCCATGGGTTTCCTTCTCAGATTAGCCTTTATTAGTCTCGCAGTGAAAAAAATGTACATTTCAAAGCAGCAAAGTTATGGAAGTTAGAGGAAAGGAAAGAAAAAAGTAGAAAAACAAAATACAGGAGCGGCTGTAAAGTCAGCCACTCTCGAGGCGCAATACAATGCTGGTGGGGAGATGGTACTGCTGCTGCTCCTGGTGTCCATCCTGTCCCCTACGCTGGGGCAGATTACCACCCGGCAGTTCCTGGTTGATGCCCAACGCACTGCTGTTGGAGCTGTACTCAGAGTCAGACGAATCTGAGGCTGCGCCTGAGGTGGCCGAAGCAGAGGCGGTGGGGCGCGGCCGGACAGAGAAGTGGACCACGTGGGATGGCGCCTCCGGTGTGGGTAATCTGCTGCGACCATCCACTGGAATAACCTTAGATAATAAACCAGTCAAATGTGTCATTTTGGACCAGTCTGATATATTCGGAGCCTGTATTTTTTTTGGTTTGTTTTAATGCTTACCTCAGGATAAGGCCCAAAGTAGGATAGTAAGACCGGAAGAAGGACCAGTCCATTCAGAACTCCCAAAACCGTGAGGATGGCCAATACTGCAAAGAAATACCTGCAAGCACAAGCCACTCATAAGCCAAGCTCCAAAAGTAGAATTAACTGTAATAATAGAATGCTACGATATATCGAAAAGGAATGCAGTACCATTTTATCGTAAAAATATAAAGATTTATATTTAGGTGCAATGAACTCATTCACTGCCAGCCAATGTGCAGAAATGTGTCCACTCCAGTGCCAGGGTTTTTGTCATTGTCACTCGAATTTCAGGACCCTCAAAATTTTGAGTTTTAGGACTACATAAACATTCAATGGAGTGTAAGAAACTTTAGACTCTCTTCTGTCATCAGAAAAAAATAGTTAATTCCTAAGTTATATGGGTCTGGAGTTATCTGAGCTTGAAATTGGGGCGGCTGTACAAAATACGATGCAATACATATTGTTTTATATAGCGCTTCAACAACAGTTGAAGCTGTAAGAAAGAGCTAATGTGGATAAAAGGGAAATGCTGCCCCCTTGTGGAAGGCAAAATATTGCCAGAGGTCTGACAAGCGCTTTATCGGCACCCAAGCCTGGCGCTCTATTTCACATTTTCGATTCGAATAGATTTGTGAATGGCAGTGAGTGAGTTCAAAAACCCCTCTAAAAAAATTTGAAGTTCATGAAATAAATTGTTGACTAGTGTCACGTGAATTCAATTTGGGAGGTTCCACTGTCATGCAAACATTTTTGTGATCATCTAAAACATGCCAATTCTTAAAAACGTCAATCAAAAAAAGTAGACACCACCAACAACAATAAAAAATGTCAAACCAAAGTTCACACCCCAACATCTACAGTACGACTCACCACATAAAACCAAATACACTGAAAGCACCCCTAAACATTGAGGCATGCACTTCGTGTAATTTGACAAAATAGAAATATACCTGATGTAGGATTTTAAATCCGGCTAAAAGAAGGTTATTGTGTAAGACGCCGCAGAGAGAAAAGAAAGAGGAAGCATAATTAGCCAGCGCAAGTTAATTCAAAAAATGATGTGAGCCATTGTGGGGGTGAATGTCTATAAGGGCACTCGCTTTTGAGTGTGTGTGTGTGTGTGTGTGTGTGTGTGTGTGTGTGTGTGTGTGTGTGTGTGTGTGTGTGTGTGTGTGTGTGTGTGTGTGTGTGTGTGTGTGTGTGTAAGCAAAACATGGAGAAAACAAAGCAAGGAGGAATGTGAAGGGAGGAGGCACCGGGTAAAAGAGGGGCGATGAGGGGGCCTCCCTCTCTTAAAAAAGTGAATGGAGTGAAGGCTATAGAATTTGGAAGCCAGAACAATTTAGTGGTGGAGGAAGGACTAACTTTCACTCTCAAACCTAGGCTGCACTTTACTCCTCCCAGAAAAAACTACGTTTGTCTCCTAGTCAATATTCAGTACATCACATCAATGAACCTGTATTTTCCGGTGTATAAAGCACACTGGATAATAAGGCGTACCCCCAATGAATTGTGTATTTTCAATTTACTTCCATATCGAAGGTGTGTGTTCCATATAGAAGGTGCACCGGATTATAAGGCACACCTTCAATTAACTCATTCACTGCCAGACGTGCAAAAACATGTCCACTCCAGTGCCAGGGTTTTTGTCATAGTCACTTGAATTCCAGGACCCACAGAATATTGAGTTTTAGCACTACAAAAACATTCAATACAGCGTTAGAAACCTTAGACTTTCATCAGAAAAAAAAGAGCTAATTCCTAAATTATATGAATCTGGAGTTATACGAGCTTGAAATGAGGGTGGCTGTCCAAAATACAATACAATATATATTGGTTAAATCGTGCTTTAACATCTGAAGCTAAAACAAAGCACTAGAATGGACATAAGGGAAATGCTAAGAAGGTAGTCTACGGTTTCTTACGCTGCATTGAATGTTTATGTAATCCTAAAACCCAAAATTCTGTGGGTCCTAGTATTCATGTGTCAAGGACAAAAACCCTGGCACTGGAGTGGACACATTTTTGCACATGTCTGGCTGTGAATGAATTAATTTATAAGTAATTAAAATCTATTTTTTAAACAACAATTATTAAAAAGTGAAACCTACTTTCCTGTTCTTTTCAACATTTCTCATTTTTTCAAATTGAATTAGCAAAGAGTGAATTTTGAATATGTGGGGGACTACTGACATCCGAGCTATAATCATCATTGCGGTCCACACCATGTGAGGTAAACGCTACATCACCTTGAGGACGCCGCACACGCGTAAACACTCGTGTCCATTTGCGGCCCACATACCGGGGACACATTGCCCCTTCATGAGCTGTTTGGAGTGAAAACATTCACAGGGCTGACAGGGAGAAAATCAGGGAAAAAGCTACCAGCAAGAAAATATGAGTGGGGCCTTGTTGTTTCTGCGCCGTCTCAGGGTTTCTGCTTTGTTTGCTCACACAACAGCAGATCCTTCCAAATGGAGGCCCAGAAATCAGAGCATGCACGCTGCCGGAGGTGAGGAGAGAAGTGTTTGTGAGTGTGTGTGAATGTGTATGCATGCGTGTGTGGGTGTGTGTGTGTGTCCTGGCAGGCACGCCATCGTTGACCCTCATGATTACAAGGTCAGAGAGCAGGTTGGGGGAGGAGGGCGGCGAGGACGTGCGCGCACATGACTGAAATGTGCGTGTTTGGAGGTCACATGGAACTCGGCGTTGGCTTTTCTTAAAGGAGCAGGCTGTGCAAATTATATGGCTAGCCCATGTTGCGGCTTCACGCAACCATACGTCAATGTTCAATTATCCTCTGACCTCAGTGGAAATTTCTGATCATGTCCTGTGGCCGTGCGAACGTATAGAATGGTGCCTCATCTTCGGCGTCGTTTAAGCCGCCGCCTTTGCGGACTCTCTGCTTACAAGAGCACACACGCAAAAACAAGCCACCAACACAGAGCCCCCACAGTGTGTCGGCTTTAATTTCCACTTCTCTGGGCTTTCCACAGCTGCACCCTTTACCCCCAACCCACCCCACCCGGTGCCGCCCACCTCAGCACCCTATGCTTATAAATGTCTAGCGAGGGTTGTTAAAACTCGGTGAAAGAGATTTCAAAAGCTAGACAGAGTACTTTCCTGCTCTTCAAAAAAAAACAACAACTCCTCGCCATCATCATTTCATTTTGCACCCCCCCCCCCTTTACCTTCCTCCATCCTTACTTCACATGACCTTCAACTCTATCTGTCCCATGGGTTTCCTTCTCAGATTAGCCTTTATTAGTCTCGCAGTGAAAAAAATGTACATTTCAAAGCAGCAAAGTTATGGAAGTTAGAGGAAAGGAAAGAAAAAAGTAGAAAAACAAAATACAGGAGCGGCTGTAAAGTCAGCCACTCTCGAGGCGCAATACAACAACAACAAAAAAATAAAATAACATGACAACACAAGGACACGGTCATCTTCAGCAGTTTGTGCACTCTGTTTGTTGTATGAAGCAGTTCTCAATGAAAGAAGAGAGGAATAAAGCATCCTTTTCACCAGTGGATCAGGGATGTCATGGTGGAATGTGTCTACTACAAGTTAAATGTTGAAAGAAAACACAAAGCTGTAGCATCCATTGACGAAAAGAGATTGTCTCACATCTCCTGTCCCACGTAAATCCGCTTCAATTCCAAGCCGCGAAAATTCACGCATCTTTTGGATGACTCAGCCAAGTTTTCAAATAAAAGGTTCTGAAAAGTCTAGTCGCACCTTGATTTATGATTTTAATGACAAAATTACATAGAATGTACGGAATGTATTTTTTGGGGGGGGGATTGTTTGCAATTTTGCTCTATTTCAATGGACATTGTATTGCTCCCTGTGCCCGCAGGGGGCAAACTACATTAAATGAAATACAAAAAAAAAAAACTGGTAACTTAGAAATATGAGTTGTTTTGCATTAATAATATACATCTGTAAGTATTGCAATATCCTGTCCGTATCTGCATCGTCTGTGTTCAAATAGCATTTGTAACTGCATGTAATACATGCATACATTTAGTTAGCATTAAGCTAGTGGGCTTCTGTTATGTGGCTTGCAGTTTGGTAAAAAAAAAAATCATTTGAGTTTTTCAGCAGTCTTTTAACTGGCAGTGATGCAAAACAGCTGGAAGCATGATGCTTTTATTTTTAAAACTGTTTGCTATCTGCCAAACTGCTTACGGTGCATTATGGGAAGGAAAATGGACCAATAGACAACACAAGAAGAAAAATAAAAGACTCATCAGATTTCGATTTCTCCCCAAAGAGAGACAAACTGTAAAGAAAAAAATTGACCGTATAACAGTAACCACATCCCCTAAAGAGCCATATTTTTCAAAACTTCTTCAATATTCTGCATGCCACAGTCCTTCCCATCCCACTTCTGACACAAAACTCCAATGACAAGTCGCCACGATTTAGATTCGAACCAGGGTCTCCAGTTAAAACTTGTACACTGACGCCACTGGTGAACCAGGCTGTTTCACACGCTTGATGTTTCACATATTTTCACAGAACCCTGACTGAATGCCTCCATCACACGCAGAGCTACAAATTTAAGCCAGATCAAGGTTGAGAAGTTGGGAAGATAGGGCTGCCTTCCAAGAAAAAGGATCAAGAAAGCAAAGTTGAGGAGACCCTAGCGATAGATGTTAGAAACTGGTGTTCTTTCAGGTAGCTAGAAAAATAAGAGGATTAGAGGGGGGCAAGGAGGGGAGCCCATATGCATGACCGGAATCTCAGGTAGATTCCAGGGCGACATGCAGGTTGAGGCACGGTCTCATTGGTCCGCTGACGCCATGCAAACCCCGATAAAACGTTCCGTGTAGGGGCAATCCTGTCAGCTTACAACATTCCGGATCCGCAAGTGTTGACGTGCGCTCACCTGACGATGAAATCGAACTCGGAGCCTGCGAGCATCAGAACGCCCAGTAACGTTGAGAAAGCGCCGTCGAGCACCGGCGCAAACATGTGCTCCAGCGCCAGCGCTGCTCGCTTGTGACGGTCCCCTATGGCCGTCAGGAAGGCCTTTAATGCACACAAAAACACATACTTTGAGCACCCAGCTAGCCGAAGCTTGGACTCATGCACAAATGTCAAATTGAAGCACGCACCAAGGCCACATGGACAGTAAACTCCACCCCGATGCCCACCGAGGCGATGAGGATGACCACGGGCACGGCGCTTAGCTTGATTCCCATCAGTCCCATGAAGCCAAACAGCTCCACTGTCATGAGAGACAGCACTAACACCTGTGGTAAACGGAAGCCAGGGAAAATATATGAGCTTGAAAAGATTAGCTGACATATTCTGGACATGTATGTGGACTTTGGGAATTTGTTGTGTGGTTGAAGTACGGAGACAGATGGGTGTACAGTTCACTGGGCTTTTACAGATCTGTTACGGTTCGTAGAGGCACATTTGTTTGAAATGTATGTGTGTGTGTGTGTGTGTGTGTGTGTGTGTGTGTGTGTGTGTGTGTGTGTGTGTGTGTGTGTGTGTGTGTGTGTGTGTGTGTGTGTGTGTGTGGAGACCACTGAGACGAGAGAGACATGACTATGGGCTGAATGCCATTATCAGTTGACAGGTGTCCGGTTTCATGGGGCCCAAATCTTTGAAGAAATTGTATAAGGCCTTTGGGTGTGTGTGTGTGCGCCAGAATACATTCTAAAAATTTCTATTAAAAGAGTCATGCTACCTGTTTCAATGAAGGCACTTCTATTTATTTCCCCAGAATCTAAATATTAGCTTTCAGTAGTAAATAAACCAGGACCCGCCTACCGCCCACAGACCGCTAGTGTAGGCTCCAGCACGCATTTCTACGATAATCTATATATTTAACTCAACTTTCACAACCAATCAGTTTATTTCGTTTCATGAGGAGTCCATTGTTGTTGAAACCGACACCACAACCTAACCCACCCTTTCGTGTCACTGGTAAAACTGGATGGATGAAAACCCTCCCTTTCCTCCCCAGACCAAGACTTGGGTCTGCCTGCTATAAAACACAGGCCACCGCCAGAGGGGTAAAACAAAAATGAGTGTGTATGTTTGTTTGTGAATTATGTCCCGGTATGTTTATGCGTTCAGGTATATACACGCCTCCGCGGGTGTGCGTGTCAGAATAAATTGTACGCATTTCTTGGGCCTGCCTTCCATAGTGTCTTTGGGAGTTTTGAGAGGCGCTTAGAAATAAAATGTATTATTATTATTACAGTGATACCTCGGTTTACGAACCCCTTGGCTTACAACTTTTCGGTTTACGGACATTACATTTATGAAAATTTTACCTTGGCATACGAACGTTTTCAATGAGTTATGTGTCGTTCGCGAACGAGCCCGTTCTTCTAACAACAAAATGGCAGTCGACTGTTTTTGTCCTTCGGTTAAAGCCACGTGATTGTTTGCAGCAGTGAGGGGGGGGGGGGGGTGGTTTAATCATTAAAGAGACAGGTAGACGACAGTGAGAGAGTTTCAACTTTGGTAGTTCAAGGTTAAAATATCCCATCAATCAGGCTCCACAAAACAACCCGCACAAGCCATCTGTACACTTGATGCAAAAAGCTATCAACCCAGCTTTACAGAACACAATTAATGAGGAACAAGGTCAAATTATCACAGAGAAAGCACCTACAAGGGATCATTCCTCAAGATGGTGAAAGAAGAAAGTTACGTTCCTCATCAAGTGTTTAATACTGATGAAACCGGCCACTCCATTCCATCAAGCCATCAACGACCATCACAAAGGTAAATAAAACGACTTTATTAGACAGTACAGTTTATGTCTTTAATTATAATACCATAGCACATTTATTATACATAAAATAAGGTATTTTTGTGTAGTTTTAAGGCTTAGAAAATTAGAAAGTAGAAAATTATGTTTTATGGGGACCTGGGAACGGATTATGCTCATTTTAATGGTTTCAGAATCAGAATCAGAATACCTTTATTCGTCCCGCAATGGGGAAATTTGCAGTCCAAAGTTTCCTATGTGAAATTATTTTTTGGGATACACACTTTTCACCTTACACATTCTGTCTGGGAACCAATTAAGTTTGTATGCCAAGGTATCACTGTATTATTATTATTGTTGATATAAAACACAAACCACCGCAAGAAGAGTAAAACAAAAATGTGTGTATGTGTTTGTTTGTGAATTATGTCCTGATATGTTTATGCGTTCAGGTAGCGTGTGTGTGTGTTTTCGTGGAAACACTACCAGGGACAGGAAAGAGAGGAGGAATTGGGTGGATGGAAATAAAATCACTTTTTTTACTAGGTTTAAAAGTTGGCAGCAGATTTGCATCCTTTCCTTGTCCATTTAGTGTCTGGGAGTGTTAGCGTGGACCAAAGTGGACAAGATAAACACAAGTGACTGGGCCTACAATAACATTGAGCAGATGCGTCTTTCCTTCCTGCTCGTCTCTAGGAGATGGACTTTGGACCACACAGAAAAAGGCCCAAAATATCGAGGGCGAGGAATTCAGCATATTTGAAAAATTCAGTTTAGTGCTAACATGTTGTTGATTTTCAGCAGTCATTGACATATAAAAAATATAAATCCTTCTTGATGGCATTTTTTAGCACGGATTATCTAGTATGAGGCGTATCTGCCATACTCACAATGATGCCAGCAGTCCACGGGTTGAGCAGAAAGAGGGCGCAGACCAGGAAGGTGCAGGCGAGCACCACACTGATGGAGAGCAGGAGCCAGTGGCGAAGACTGACGTACTGCTCCCAAAAGAGGAAGGGGTAGCCGTTGGGATAGGAAGGCAAGCCTTGGCGACTGTAGTTGCCACAGATTGCTCGCACGCTCTCAATGGCTTCCACAAACTGCGGCGTCTCCCGGAGCCCGTTGAGGTAGAAGGGGAACTGTGCATATTCGATAGGCTCAGCCGCCGGGACTAAAGGAGAGAAAAGGCCAAGGAGAGTTACCAAAACGTATCATTTCTGTAGAAATCAGAGGGTGCGTGATGAAGAGCTTTCACTGATGTGAAATGCTGTACAATTTACAGAAAATACAATAAATATAGCCTGTCAGGATCAGGAAATGTTAAAAAATTGCTTTTAAGATCCTATCTTGGTTGATATTGATGGAATAATCGCTAAAATGCTAACGCAAATGCTAGATGCTAACATGCTAACAATCGGCATGGCACTGTGAGGCATGATTTTGTTCTTGAATGCTTTAGAATTAGACACCATTTTGTCCATCTCCAACTATACTGCAGATATTCTCTGTCAACATATATTTGTTTATATCATTTTTATGTGTCTGGCAAGACAGAATTATTAGATTGCCATGATTAACAATAATTCTTTTTACAAGATCTTAGATCTTGGCTGATATTAATGGCATAATCACTAAAATGCTAACATGCTAACAATAGGCATGGCACTGGTAGGCGTGGTGTTGTTCTTGAACGCTTTAGAATTAGACACCATTTTGTCTATCTAAAGCTATAGATATTCTCTGTAAATATACATTTGTTGATATAATTTTTGTGTCTGGAAAGACATAATTAACTAGATTGCCATGAATCGCACTTTAAAAAAAAATGTTATCGAGATCTTACATTTTGGTCAATATTAATGGCATAATCGCTAAAATGCTAACAATAGGCATGGCACTGGGAGGCGTGGTGTTGTTCTTGAACGCTTTAGAATTAGACACCATTTTCTCCATCTAAAACTATAGATGTTCTCTGTAAATATATATTTCGTTACATCATTTTTATGTGTCTGGAAAGACAGAATGAATTGGATTGTCATGATTGCCAGTAAAAAAAATGTTTTTCCGAAAACCATAGCATTTCGTCAAATTCATCTTTAGCCAGACATTTCGGAAGGGTTAAAAAACACTTTCCACCATGTAATGAAGGAGCTGAACATTTTGGGGCTGGGATACTTTCCAGCATTCATGCAATAATAGTAATAAAATACAGTCGCTAATTTTGGATTATTCTTGGCTAAATCACCAATATCAAGTCGGTGAGCAGCTGTGTGAGGGCTTGGGGGGTTGGTGGTATGTATACGTGTGTGAGTGTGTGTTGGAGTGGGGTCCAAGTGGGGGAGGGGGACAGTGTGAAACAGAGCTCCATTGAATCCAGGCCGAGTCTGTGGGCCAGCCGGCCTAATGAGGGCCTATCAGTTCCAATCGCGCCCGAGTGTCAGAGCTAACGGTGCTCGGCTGTAATTGTCACGTCACAATCAGCGCCATTACCTCATCGGACTGCTGTGAAATAAAAATATGAAATGCATAAATTTAGGAATATTAATTGGCTGTTCTGAAAGAGGCCATTATAAGCTCAATTTGAAAATTGTGTCTTCTCAGAATCAGAATCATCTTTATTGGCCAAGTATGTAAAACACACAAGGAATTTGTCGCCGATAGAACACGCTGCACTAGTATCATCATAAAAAAAAATCAAAGAGGCACTATACAGTTATAGTAAGGTTACTTTTTAGAGAGTTAATGGCGACAGGGGAAGAAGCTGTTTAAATGTCTGCTGGATTTAGTGCGCATGGATCGGTGGCCTGAGGGGAGTAACTGGAAAAGGTGGTGGGCAGGGTGCAGAGGGTCCAGTAGGATTTTCCGTGCCCTTGTTTTAATTTTTTGCAGTGTGCAAGTCCTCGAGAGTAGGTAGGGCGGTGCCAATGATTTTTTTTCCGCTGTCCTAACTGTCCGTTGAAGTCGGATTTGCTCCAAAGCTTCCTGCTTGTTATACAAATAGACAGCCCACCTCATTATCCAATCACTGTCCTCCGCCACGTGGTGAATTTCCTGACTTTAAATCACAGGGTGGAATCAAACACCAACACTAGCGAATTACAGTGCATGTGTGGGTCAAGGAACATTTGTGTTGTCTGCACGTGTAATGACAGAGAGCCTTCCTCCTGCATGAGAATCCATTACGGCATTCATCGCAGGCACCATTAAGATGAATGCAACAAACGGCGTCTTGGTCTTTGGCAAACCTGAGCCCGCACTAGTCTAAAACACGCGGTGCAAAGTGGCACGGCACTCCGACCTCCCTCATGGATGAGAAGCAGACAACCCTTAACCACAAGAGGTAAACACTGCTCACACGCAGAAAAAGGGCTAATATTGTGTTTCCTCTTATAGAGTTCATATACGGTACGTAATTGTCCCGTCACGGTTAAACGGCCATGACGATCATCCAAGTGGGACTGAATATGGAATGCTGTTGTTGTCATTTTCTGCGGTAATGAGGAATGTTCACTTACTGCTGAGGCGCGTCTCGGGCATGGAGTCAGTGCGGTCGTGGAGCCACTCGGGAGGGTGCGGGCGAATATTAGCCTGGGATGCAGCATAGGCCACCGGGTCGTTGCTGACCCAGGCCGTCAGGTAGATGTAGAAGGCTCCGGGGTTGATGATACCGTCGGCATCCACAAGCCTGTGACGTGTCAGCTGGCAAAACAGATGAAGCTAATCAGTCACAGCTTCTGATCTTTTGATAGACGTAAACTTGAGAACAATGCTATGTTGTTTGATAGGAAATTGCAGTGTAACATGGACAGGAAAAAATATTGAAGCGAAAGGGCGTGTTGAATTTGAGTGTGACCACAAAAATGCATATTTAAGCACATGCATGAGGGCAAGAGGATGAGCAAAGCATTTCTAGTAAGACTCCAATATTAGTTCACCTCTCCATCCCATTGACGGATGAGTGACGGACACCTTACTGGTTTGATTTTTTTTCCTGGACTCGTCTTCACCTCTTCCCAGAATTGTCATGCCACATTAAAAGACGGAAATGCCCCATAGTGGTTGGGAACATTTATTTTTTCAAATGTAGGTGGAGTGAAGCCTTTTTTAACACAATGTGCTTTTGGAACAATGTTAAACAAATGCGACCAGTACAGTATTACACATTACAGACGCTCCCCAACTTACGAACATTCGAGTTACGAATAACGGTACATACGAATATGTTTGCGGGTAGACTATGTCGAAAAATGTTCAGACAGAGATGCTGTAAATTAGATTTTGTATTGCACGCTTTTTCCGGCCGAGCTCGCTTGCGATTGGCTGCATTCTGTGCTTCACGCATGCACACAGACACTTTGGGGGTTTGAAGGGCTGGATTATTACGCGACGGACACCAAGGCTGACCAATCAGCGCTGAATCCATGCTGAAGTGTTGCCAACGAGTTTAGGCTGCGATCCGCCGAGCTCGCCCACGATTGGCTGCGTAGAGTATTTGGGCAGGGAGGAAATCCCTCTACCCAGTTGACGCTCCAGGAGGACGCGATGCATAACAAAAAGTAAAGGCTTTTGGCATGTAATTCAGTAATTACTTGCCAGCAGCTTCAGTTATGGATTACTGAAGACCCAAGGATATATGTTGTCGTACTACAGTAGGTGTGAATGTATTTTACGTCTGTTAGAGCGTCTGTGTTTTATACTTCCATAAAAAATCTAGCACTGAAAAAATTAACAAACAAATTCACCTTGCGAACGACCGCTTGGAACGTATCTCGTTCGTAAGGTGGGGAGCATCTGTGTTCCAATGAATTTCAAGCGGCATTGGAATTTAAAAAAATAGCATTATTGTGAAAGGCAGAGAAACAAACTCACACAAAACCATTTAAAAAAAATACTTTTGGACAACAAATGTAGTGCTTTTTTCCAACCATCAATGCCGGTGATATGGATTGATTGACAAGCTGAACAATTAAATACTCTTCCACAAGATGACGGAAGATGCAATTAACCTGTGTACAGTATTCATCTGTTGCCATGAGTCCAACAGAAAATTAGCTTTGGCTTCAACTACACAGGCCCTGATTGTATGAGTGAACTTGTGATTAAAACATCGTTTACGTTTTGTGCCATGAGACAATGTAAAACAGGTGGTTTAGGCCCTATCAAGGTCGGGAAACGATGGCTTCCTGGAAAGGTAATTGCTTGTAAAGACGTCATCTCAATATAACAAGCCCAGAGAACTGGAATGCATTTGATGCTCTGTTTATGTGATGAGGAAGGCGGTGCTGCTGTTTTGCGAAACAATGCACTCATTAGCTCACTTTTCACGATGTGTATGTGAACTGATGCAATTACGATTTTTTTTCTCCATATCGGCTTTTATGTGACCTTAGTCAACTCAATGACTTGCAATAGTTTTTTTTAAACTCATTCGCTGCTATTCCCGAATTTATTTGGGAATTGAAAAGTGTGACAAGGTGCGCCAGTACCGAATTTGTTCAAGTTTATTTTTTTTCCCATAAAGCGCTGGTCAGACCTCTGGCAATATTTTTTCCCCACCCACGTGGATCAGCATTTGCCTTTTGTCCATGTTAGCGCTTTATTACAGCTTCAGCTGTATGAATGAATATGTATAGTATTGTATTTTGTACAGCCGCCCCCATTTTAAGATCAAATAACTCAAGACCAATATAACTTGGGAATTAACTATTATTTTCTAATGAAAGAAGAGCGGCGAAGGTTTGTAACGCTGTCTTGAATGATTATGTAGTCCTGCAATTTGAGTGAATTATGTAGTCCTGCAATTTGAGTGAAAATGACAAAATCCATGGCCCTGAAGTGGACACATTTTTGCACATCGTCTGGCAGTGGATGACTTAATTGCACCTAAATATAAATGTTGATATTTTTAAGATAAAATTGTCTTCCATTCTTGTTAGATATATCCTTACCATTCTATTATTATATTTCAATCTACTTTTGGAGCTTGTCTTATGTGTGGCTTGTGCAGTATTGGCCATCGTAACGATTCTGGGAGTTCTGAATGGACCTTCTTCCTGTCTCAGAATAGGACCCAAAGTAGGACAGCTACTTTGGGTCCTATCCTGAGGTAAGCATTAAAATAAAAATGAAAAAATACATGTTTATGTAGTCCTATAACTTAATATTCTGTGCGTCCTGCAATTCGAGTGAAAATGACGAAAACCCTGGCACTGGAGTGGACACAATTTTGCACATCGTCTTGCAGTGAAGAAGTTAATATCGATTCAATTGTACTTAGTGAAGCGAAGGCTCCTGTTTCTGGCCTCCCATGTGGAGGCACAGGAGTGTAACCTTGAATTGGGAGTTAGAAGTTACTATATATTGCTCTGCCACACTACCTTCACTCAGCCGTAAATTCCTCCTTCTTGGGAGGAAGCGAAAGGTCTGGGGGGTTGAAGCTGTACTAATGGGCTTAGGTTGATTTTCTTTTTTTTTCCGGGAAGTAAAAAAAAAAAAAAATTGCTTGAGTTAGCGTAACAATAAAAAAAATTGGCTGGAGTCCCTCAGCCCGTCTGTGTGTAGTTAACCTGGTTGTTAACACTGAAGGAAATGCCACCCGGCAAATGGAGGAGAGCAATAAAAATAACAGGACATCTGTACAAATGTTGCTTGTGCTTGTTTCTCTTGACCCCCTACACACAATGACTGGCGCTTACCGGGCTCCTGATATAAGTCACTTCTTAGTCAAAGCACAACAAACGCACACAGAGCGGCATGAAAGGGAACCGTGTGCTTCGGCTTCCCTGGTTGAAAGGGGGACGCAGTAGTGGTGCGCGCGGTGAGGAAAAGGGGGGAAGTGGGGGGATTCCGATGGAGATGAACAGCAGGAAATGCAACAACTTTCTTTAGGTTATCCAGGACATGTGGTGTCGCAGGGATGTATTAAGTATATCGCCAGTGTCAATGACTAAGCAACAGTGTTCTAAATCACCCACATGGGATTAACACCTCCCTTTATCTGCTGTTGTCACAAGTTTGCCTCTCAGTGTTGCTAAAGAGGAGGCATGATGTTAATCCCACTCTGTGTTGCTATCTTGACCTCCTGCTGAGAATTTAGCTGGTGTCATTTCCTCTCCAGTCCCGTGTTGGAAATAAGCTTATTTGAGCGGAGGTATTAACTCAGCAGCATCTAAGACGCTGATTCCCAACGATGCTGAAGCGTCCTTAGAAATGACACAAACTGCTTAATAGTATTGTTATTACTGGAATGGTCATAAATTTGCCCAACCGCTGCTCCCGACTTCCACATTTACAAGTGAATGAATTATTGGGTGTAATATTTGCTTAAAAACATATGCGTTTTTTTTGTCACAAAACTGTTCTCAAGTGTCATAAAGATAAGATGTATTGTGTAAGTTTTTTTGTTCTTTTGACTTCACGTAAAGATCAGAGCGTTGTCATCAAATGGTGACTAGTTTTACTTGATTTAAATGTTGCAGATGACTATTACCTTGCTGTCATTGCCTTCTTATTAGGCATCTTCATCTTTATTAAGTTCATAGAGTTGCTTGTTCCGTCATATTGTGCCGGTCCAATGCCCAGATAAATACAGAGGGTTGTGTCAGGAAGGGCATCAGACGTAAAAGCTTGGCCAAAACAAACATGCCAATCAAACATCTGAAGATGGAGGACACTGATTCGCTATTGCAACCCCTGAAGGGAAAAGCCGAAATAAAAAGAAGAAGCTGCAGCAGTTGTCCAAACTTGATTCTGTAATACCAATTTTAAATCTGGCTTGTTCAAAAGTCAAGTTAATATTTTCCATTGAAATGAATGGAAATGGGATTAAACCATTCCAGACACAAAACACATGTATTCCCCGTTTCCTTTTTTTTGTTTAGTTCCTCTGCATGACATCTTTTGAGATAAAGGAAAACTTTACATTAGTTAATAGCAAAAATTCCACATTCAACCAGAACTCATTCTTTGCAGTGAACACGATTAAGGAATGAGGAATTCACAAATGCATGAATTATTTGTTTTTCTGCTCAGGTATAGGTGATAAAAAAGGCATCAGCTCCTTGTTGATTTTTATTCTTTGGGAGTTCACTATATTAATCAGAATTGTTTAATTCTCTTTACACGATTTCCAGGTCCCAAGACCAAGGAAAAAAATGGCGGAGGGTGTGTCAGGAAGTTAATCCTGCATAATATGGTGTCAAATAAACCATAAAAGTGACTTGGTGTGCTGATAACCTTAAAGCTGCAATAACGACATGATCTTTAATCTGACAGTACATCTTCAAATGAACCAACATCATTCAATAGATTTTGCCTGATTTAGTTCATCTGTAGTTACCGTGCACACGCAAACAATCTGCCACTTTTATTAAATTCCCTCCTCTTAAAGGACAACCGATGTCACTTTTTTGATTCTTAACTGACATCAGAAAAACGTTTTATAGCATCTAAACCCAAAACACGCAGTATGATATTTTTATTCAAATGCAAAACACCAATAAAAATGACTTAAAGTGTCCAAAATCTGCAAAAAAATTGAGCTGCGAATTGGGCATTTTCAGAAAGTCCCGCCCCCAGTTCGTGACGTCACGCCAAGATGTCTTGCATTGCAAGTGAATCAAAACAATGGCTTCAGATTCGATGCTTTCTTGTTACACATCCAGTTATGAATATGATTCAAATCGTTCTGAAGAGGAAAGCATACATGTTTGCAATCAATTAAAGAATTTATTTGTGCCATTTTGAGGCAACATTGGGGGGAAATCTCTCACTCAAAAAAAGAGGCACAAAATGGCGAACTCCTGTGGCCACCTCCGTTTCCACAGGCTGACAAATTCCTTATATGGTGCTTGGACGCCCTCTTCTGGCCTTCTGGTGGCTTTTGGGTGCAACACGAGGTCCTCGGACCAAACAAGTACAGCAAAATACATTGACGTGATGGAAGGACCGCTACAATGCGTCTTTTTTACGGTCAGGGGCGGTCCTTTAGTGACTTCACGTACGGACTCGTCACCAACTCAAAAACAAGACTTCCTGAATATTCAGCACGAGTCTTAACGTAAAATATAGCTATATGTGGTGGAATCTTTGTAAAATACGCTCAGTAGAAGTCATTTGAAGCCATTTTACAAATTATGGACACAACTTGTCCGGAGACGTCGGTTGTCCTTTAAAAGAAACAATTTGCAACTCCAAACTGGAGAATGCACATGAACGCGAAGACATGAGTTCTGGTTGGAGTTTCCCGCAACAGCTTCTTTGGGCTAGGCCTTGGAATCCCAGACCAAGTGTTAAGCTGACAGGCTACATGCTACGGGGAGACATCCCGCTGTCAGAACCCCTCACACACGTTCATCCATCACACGCTAACGCACGGCAAGAGTTAATAGGTTTTTCAGAAGGCGGGCCGAGGGTCCCAGTGAGAGCTTTAAATTCCTCAGCTCGGTAAAGTCATCACAAAAACGCGAGACGATGAAGGAAGACAGACAAGGGGGGGGGGGGGGGGGCTGTGAGGTGGGCGTCGTTCCTTTTGGCCCAATCAAATAGCTGCTATACCGGAGCACTTTCTTGTACTTTCGCATGTGACGGATGAGGCTTACCAGGTTGAAGTTGATGGGCTTGTCTCTGCGTCCCGTCTGCACGAGAAGCTTGTACGCCAAGACGCCGTCATCAGAGCCGTTCTTGTAACTGTTCAGAGTGATGCGGCCGGTTTCCCAGTCCTTGTCGAACGCCTGTTGCAGACCTGTGCAATCACACACACACAAAACTCAACACCAGAAACTTAACCTGAACCTCTGTCTAACAAGATCGACTGATTTAATATGATAACTGGCCTTGAAGCACTTTGGAAAAAGTCGAAAATGTTATGCTTTTTATTCATAGAGACCATTAGGGGGAAATATCAAGAACATGTGGCCGCTTCTCTTCATCCATATGTGCCTGCGCAGCGCTCTCCCAACACTCACACTGCGGGCCGACTGCGGGAGATGTTGTTTTGGGTCTCGTTCCTCGGGCCTGTCTGGCTCCAATTTGTCCCACCATTGCACACATCAATATCACACACAGCTCTCTCTGTGTGGTTTACACGCACGCACACAGCACACACCCACACATTATGTTTCTAGCGTCCACAGAACAAAGTTAGCGAGAGCGTGTCCCTGTTGTACATGAGTTAATGGAATTTAAGGAATTGTTTTCGCTTAAAAATGATGTCACGGGACAACGTGTTGAACAAGTAAAACTCACTCAATCTCAGAACAGCGAGGATTAGCGGATTAACTTTAATTTTCCTTTATCTTTCTTCTACTTGTGCCAGTGGCATAAGCCTTCTCTGCTGGCCTAAAAATATCTGAATCACAGACTGATGTTATTATATTTTGTCCATGAATTCTTATTAAATAATTCCAAATTGTCTTTTAGCTTCCTTTCATTACTTTTCCCCTGTCAGTTGCGAGTTGCGTAAGCAAATATATTGTTGTGCTGATTTAGTTGCTGTTTTGTCAACTCACAATGGCTAAAGGAGGAGAAGAAATGGATTTGGTTGGAGATTTACTGTTAAAGCCATTTTCAAGATGGACTTTTCAAGTAAAAATGGACATCATTAAGAAAGGTTGGACTAGTAAAAAAAAGCAAATAATATTGCAATTTTATGAAGTTATTATTAATGCTTCACAATCCTTTGCGAAGATGATCATCTTCTCTCTGGTGTGAAAGAGCGACTTCTGACCCCACACATTGATGGTAAAAACACTTTAATTACAGTATTTCTTTCTTCACAAGTTATTTCCTGGCTGACTGTACCCTCTCGTACAATACCAGGCTGTGTAGTAAATCATACTACACTTTTTTTACAGTGGCAGCTGCGGATTGATTCAGACATAGCACTACTGAAGGCCTAGGAGTGACATCCATGGTCCGTCACTGACTTACACCTCACACTACGGGTATTATAGGACAAAGTACCGCCTCCTTTACTGACTGTATCCCAGATGATCGACAAAAATTGGACTTTCATTGTGATAATCTCATTTCATGTAACATCAACATTACCTTGCAGCCAGTCCCTGAAGTAGTGAAGCCACATGGGAGGCAGCTGTCCATTGTCCTCTTTCAGCACATAACGGACGCTGCGGAACCTGCGGTGCAGCTCGTGCAGAAGCGGCTGCTTGTGAGCATAGTCGGCTCGCTGCGTCACCACGTACATGTTGTAGAAGGAGAAGAATTTGAACTGGGCTCCGATGAAGTCATACTCGCTGGTCTCCCGGGGCACAATGTCGGTCAGCTCCAGGCCGTCTCGCACCTGGGTGGTGCCGTACAGGCTGACCCCCAGCAAGGCCAGGAAGAGCAAGATCACCACCACCTGCAACAGGAAGAACATTTAATCCCTGGTTCTATTAAGTATTGGTTTTAATTTTATTACCTGCATTACAAATGGCGTTACATATGGAATTGTGGTTTTGTTTTCAATTCCCACATGATAACTGGATTAGATTAGCATTTATTAGTCTCACACAGGAAACATTTACATTTCATTTAACCCTATAATGCCATTTGTATCATATTTGATACGCGCATTTCTGAGACCTCTATTTCACCAACATGATGAATTATTTCATTAAAAAACACTTTGTATGTGATATGATACCTGTATTCTGCCCTTTGGTGCATGATCATGCCTCTACAGGAAGCTGAAGTTTTGTTTTGGTCATTTCCAACATGATTGCTCCCAGCGTATCATGCTTTTGGGTTTTTCTGGAAAATTATTGCTAATTTTGGGGTAGTTACGGTGAGAATAACTGAGAATAACTAAGTCATTTTTGAAGGTAAGTGGAAGTAAGCCATACTTATATTACTATTATATCGTGTTAAAATGTCTGTATCAA
The DNA here is from genome assembly GCF_051943395.1 of Hippocampus bargibanti. Classification (NCBI taxonomy): domain Eukaryota; kingdom Metazoa; phylum Chordata; class Actinopteri; order Syngnathiformes; family Syngnathidae; genus Hippocampus; species Hippocampus bargibanti. The sequence continues at coordinate 8,497,249 of NC_142737.1, forward strand.
ATTTGATTCTCCAGGTTTAAAATAAGATTTCCCCCAAATTGTCATTTCACTTGCAATCAACATAATGCTTACTGAAATACAGAAACACCCTATTTTGATGACTTAATTCATCTAATTAATCACTGAAATTATACCTTCAAAACACATTTTGAATATGTCAATGATGATTCATAATTTTTGGACCGCTTTATACTCACTAAGGTCGCGGGGATTCCTTTAGCCACAAAGTGGCTTTCTATATCTGTGAAGTTGCAGAAAAAAAGTTGCCAAAAGCGCCCATTGTATCAAATGTGATACAAAAATATTTCATAAACAACATGATAGAGCAAAAAAAAAGTATGGATTTTGATATCGTTAATTAACATCTCAGATCCCAAAAATCTGAATTTTCTGGCTATTCTTTGGATGATCAGGTCTTAAAGGGTTAAATTGATTCATTTTTTTGTATTTGACGAACGATACTATGACTTTGATAAGTATCGCCATCCTTATAGCATATGGAAATTTGGTGGAGTGTAGGCCTTGACCAATCGCAAATGAATGGATGTGGCCATTGATGTCTGACGCTTACGACGTTGAGGAAGTAAAGCGGAATTCGACGCCTGACCGCACATTTTCTGAGCACTTTCTTGTACTTTCAGCAAAGATTCGCTCGTGTCCCTCCCGCCCCCCCGTTCTAAAAGGGACTTGTATAATCTTGTATACAAAGCCTGTGATCATCTGACCATGTGTTGGCAGATTTGGCTAATAATCGTGGATCAAAGAGCGCAGATGGAATAAACTGGAATGTTCCTTTTAGTCGTTTGGCAGCAAGGAGAAGACTGCGCATGAAATAATTTGCTCAAGTGGAGAAATATTGGACAGCATGATGAAAAGACAAAGAAAAGATTCTGTAATGAAGTCAAGTACAGGCCACCAGATGATTTGAGTTGCGCGAGTGTTTTGAGAGGGCCGGCCACCCACGAGACTGAGGTCAGACTGTGTGTGATTCAGATAGGACATGACTCCAGATTTCCTCCTACTCTGTCATGAGCTCGGGTGACTAACCCTCCTCGTTCAAACTCCCACACACTTGCACAGAAGCCACTTTGCTCCTCTCACCTTAGTGGTGGACTGCAGCAGAAACGGAGCGTAGTGCTTCTCGGCGAAAGAAGCCAATGTCCAACGGGTGCAGGGAGGCTCCATGCACCTCACGCCCAGCGAGGCCTCCCCAAACTGGGAGAGCAAGTCCCGTGTGGAGTTGTTATTCTCCGGGCTCTGGCTACTTCCTTCGGCGGAATCCTGCTGAGCGCCTGAGCCTGACGTAGTAGCCGGAGCCCCGGAGTGACGATATCGAGCTGTCCGGTGACTCCGCCTCCCGCTGTTGTTGTTGTTATTATTATTAGTGTAATAGTCATTGTGGGGGTTGCTACGGCCAGGGGGCGGGTTGATGGGCTGCACGGAGATCTGAGACCGGGGTTCGGCCGTGGTGTAGAAAGCCTGCGTGCGGGGGTCGTACTCGGTCCGGAGTTGAACCGTAGACTGCATGGTGATCTGCGTCTGCTGGGCGAAGCTGTGACTGCTGTAGGAAGGCGGCGGGCTGTAGCTTGGCGGAGGCGTGTGGTACGAGGGGAGGCCCGTGTGGTAGGACGGCGGGGAGCTGTAGCGACTCCCGTCTGATCCATCCAGGTACGCCTGAGGCTCCATTTGGATCACACGGTTGGCACATGGGCTGCAAAGATAGACATGTTAAGACACAAGAATCTTTAACGCATTCACTGCCAGACGTGTGCAAAAATGTGTCCACTCCAGTGCCAGGGTTTTTGTCATTTTCACTCAAATTGCAGGACCCATAGAATATTGAGTTTTAGAACGACATAAACATTCAATGCAACGTAAGAAACTTTTTCTTCAGGAAAAAAATGTTCATTCCTAAATTATGTGTGTCTGGAGTTATCTGAGCTTGAAATGGTGGTGGCTGCACAAAAGGCAAATGATGCTCCCTTGTGGGAGGGAAAAACATTACCAGAGGTCTGACCAGCACTTTATCGGCACTCCCCCGCAATAAAAAAAAACCCGAACAAATTCAGGAATGGTGCCCCACGTCATATTTTCAATTCCCGAATAAATTCGGGAACAGCAGTGAATGAGTTAAAAGCTACTATTTTGATGCACACGTCCCCCACATTGCTGCATGGTATAATATCAGTAGCAATGATATTCACTTTTTATACTCCTTGTAAAAGGATTGTATTTTTCTTTCTTTCTACAGTATTTCATATTCACTGCAATGACCCAGAATTTGAGGATCCAGCAATTTATCGCATTCCAGTGTGGTATCGAACATCCATTTTAGACGACTTCTAAAATGTTTCTCTCATTCTGCCCGTCCCTGTCTTGTATTGTTGAAAACGACATGGAATGGAGGGGTAATGCTAACCAGGTGATTTAACACCTTGCATAGTCAACCTATACGTTTCCCCCGGTTTTATACGTTTGTTTTATCATTTCAAATAATGGACGTCATACTACAACTTTTAGACAGAATTGTTTTTAAATTGTGAACAGATCTTACAAAGACTGGGTCAAATCCAATTCGTCTCAACTGCTGTTAGCCAACGACAATGCTGCCGCCAATCGCTGCTATTGTCATAGCAAACCAGCATAAGTAATCCTCCATCGTAAATTATTTTTATTGCTACGTCGGGTCGGATTGATGAAAGCATAAAGAGCACATGTGCAGTAAGCTGTCTCCATTTCCGCTTGTATTAGCATTTTCTTTATCATTTCAAATAATGTACTACAACTAGGCAACAACAAGGGCAGCTATTAGCCAAGGTTGACAGGTAGGACCTTGTTAGATCAGTATCAGAAGCCCTTATCATACTATATTTAAAAACAAAAACCTTACTTTTTCATTTATAAATGGCAAAGAAGATTTAAACAAGTACGAGTCAAGTTCATGTTTCACATCATGGTTTTGATCCAGCTCTCAAATCGGTTCCCGTTTATTTACGCGGGCATGCCTAATGCGGGAAATGAGGAGCCGAGCCAACTCGGATTTAACTTTGTGTGCATGTACCGTGCACATCTGTGCGAGGACTCTGCCAAAAAGCATGCCCAGACTGGCAGGAGTCTGGCGAGGGTTTCACAACAAAAGGCCAAGGCAGACAAACAACAAATAAAAAGCAGGCCGTCAGACAGCATTTGACAACTTGAGAAGTCTTTAGAGTAAAAAAGCCTGCGTGCGTGTCAGACACGGTCAACGTCAGATCACAAATTAGTTAGCGTGGCCGTACATACCTGTAGAAGCAGCAGAAAATGTCAAAACGTCTGTCTTCTCGTCGGTACAGGTCCATGCTAAGGATGGCGGGGAAAATGAGCAGGACCATAGCAAAGTTAAACACCACCACCACAGCAGCCTGGCGGAAAAATACAACAATTTCCGTTAGCCAACATAAAAAATCATTTTCATCCAGGAAAAAAAGTCAATTATTGAACATGTGTTCCTCATATTGTTTGGGTCACCATGTTTATTGCATTTGAGGCAGTGTGAAGATAATGCAATACATTTTTTTTTACAAATTATAACCACAACAATAGACGCGGGGAATATCTTTGGTCACACCATTTGCATTATATTAGAGATATAGAGATAGTTTTTGTGTTACAGATGTTTGAAGAAAATGTATAAGCATGGTCTATTGTTTTCTTTTTATATTTTCATTGTACGACTTTGCTCTTAACTCATTCAATGCCATTCCCAAATTTATTCGGGAATTGAAAATCACTCAACAATAGATGGAAAACTAGCTAGCCAGCTAATAGATAGCTAGCGAGCTAGCTATTAGCGAGATAGCTAATAGCTAGCGAGCTATTAGCGAGCTAGCTAGCCAGCTAGATAGCGAGATAGCTGGATAGCTAGATTAAAAAAGGCTAAAAGGAGAATTGAGCTTTAGAATAACGATCTGTCTGCATGTCTCAATTGCCATTCGGCGTTCCTGAGACACGTGAATATACACCCAAAAAAATATAAGATTTATGTGTCATACAAGTCGGTGCAGTCTTGTGGTTGAACTTGTGAAGGTGGTGCACTGAGCGCAAGAAGGATCATGATAATGATGGGGAGGGGTTAAATTTGACTGGTGCGCTGCCCGGAGCGAAACATGGGACCTGTGTGGCTGCCAGACCGCTACACACAGACACACAAACACACCCTGATAAGCACACACAGTTGTGTGTGTGTGTGTGTGTGTGTGTGTGTGTGTGTGTGTGTGTGTGTGTGTGTGTGTGTGTGTGTGTGTGTGTACGTGTGAGACCACCCAAGAAGTCAAAATGCCTGAGGTGAAGAAAAGACAACTCTTACACACCAAAATATGCACACATACAGAGTTATAAAAAATAAAGAAGCTACACTACAGTCTGGTCCTCAACTCACACACACACACACACACACACACACACACACACACACACACACACACACACACACACACACACACACACACACACACACACACACACGCGCGCGCGCACACACGCACACACACACACACACACAGAAACAGACACACACAGACACAAACATCTGTGCACTCCCCCTCATTCCTTCGCTCACTATGCAGTCAGGAGTAATGTGAGAGACAACAAGAGACAGCGTGCAAAAACAATTCATTCTCAATTGGCCCGCTGATGTCCAGACTCATCCCCTATGACTACAAACACACACGCGCACACGCGCGCACACACACACACTTACAGTGACCGCTCAGTGACCTGCGAGTGGGAAGATTTACCATCACATCTGTCTTCCACACATGAACGTGTGTGTTCCACTGTGTGTCTTTGTGCCGTTATCTGGACACAATTCCCTGCCCTTTAGTGACAAGGGGAGGGAAGCTCATGAAGACAGGAAGCAGGAAGTGCTTCTTGCTGAGAGATATACACACTCCCTGGACAAAAATATTGGGACATGTGGAACATGGATCGGCCCTATCGGGAAGCCTATTTTTTTCTCCAGATGTCAAAATGTGTCTATGGGGAATTTTTGTCCATCCATCCAGAAGTACATCAGTCAGGTTAGAACTTTTTTAAGGGAGTGTGCCTCGATACGTTTGTGCACATATGCTTCTTACCCATGGGATTGCAGTCAATAATGAATTGGTCTGTTTTCCAAATACATTTGGAAATAAAGCATGTCCGAAGAAACAACATCAACAAACAACAACACAAATGGAGAACAATGGTCTATCTACTGTGCTGAAACTGATTTTTTCTTTACATATTTCTTGTGATGGAGAAAAATTAAAAATAGAATTAAAGAATTGAGAATAGAAAAGAAAAGAATTAAAAATATGACAGAGCGCCATTCCCAAATTTGTTCGGGTTTTCTTCTTTCATGCTTGGGTTCCGATAAAGCGCTGACCATCGCCTCTGACAATGTTTTTTTCTTTTCTACAAGGGGCTAGGCATTTCCCCTTTTTCATGTTATAATAATAATACATTTAATTTACAAGCACCTTTCTGAACACCAAAGGACACTTTACAATAAAAACAACAATACATAAAACAATAAAACCATTAATAAAACGAAAAATGATAAAATAGCAGATTAAACTAGACCATGAAAGCAAGTTTAAACAGGTGGGTTTTGAGGTGGAGTTTGAAAGTAGGAAGGGAGTCAATATTACGGATGTTGGGTGGAAGTGAGTTCCAGAGTTTGGGAGCAGAGCGGCTGAAAGCTCTGCACCCCATCGTGGTGAGACAGGCAGAGGACATATAGAGGTTAAGGCAAGATGAGGATCTGAGGGCACTTTGTTCCAGCTTCAGCTGTTGTTAAAGCGCTATATAAACCAATATGTATGTGTTGCATTGTATTTTGGAAAGCCACCCTTCATTTCAAGCCCATATAACTCCATCTAATTTAGGAATTAAATCAGATGAAAGAAGAGAGCCTAATGTTTCTTATTGTATTTATTGTCCTAAAATTCAATATTCTGTTAATTTCAAGTGACAATGACAAAAACCCTGGCACTGGAGTGGACCCATTTTTGCACATGTCGGGCAGTGAATGAGTTAACAAACCTGTAATGAAAACGCCCGTAGCGCAGGTATGGGAATGAGGGCGGCCATGAAGAATGCGGTGACATTGCTGATGGAAGTGAGCGCCACGCTGGCTCCGGTCCTCTTCAGACACTCGCCAGTGCGGTCCTGAGCCAGACGAGACAAAGAAATAACTTTTAATCACCGGTCTATGAATGCAACAGTAGCCATGGGCAAACGTGTAATACTTGAGCCGGAGAAGCACTATCATCGCACTCATGTTGATTGACAGTGATTGCAGCTAGCTCAAGTGCTATTAGGTTATACAAGAAAGGGATAACATAACGAGCTGCTACAATATCTTTCAAAGTGAAAATGATTGTTGGGCAACGTTGAAAAAAATCCCCCATATATCCCTCCCTCTTAAAATGCACACGGTTAAGCATTGGGAGGGTTTGGTGGCAACTGTGTGAAGATTTGACGACGTGGGGGACCACACAGGGAGCGGAGATGTGCAGGCATGTTTGTGCAAGTGTGTGTATGTGTGTGTGAGAAAGAGAGAGAGATAGAGAGAACGGCAAGATCAGGTTCAGCTCTGTTTAGTTTTCATCTCCTCAAAGGAAGTTGGAGGTTGAGGGAGAGCAGGAGACAACAATAACAAGCAAACGCATGCCTGTTTTCCCCGCCAGGAGATTAAATTATCACATAAAAACACACACATCCACACACATTGCTGTAGAGTTCCTTAAAAAAAACGTTCCAATGGCAAGTCAATCTAATGCGGGGCAAACTTTAAACTTGAGATTGTACAAATCTGCGTTTGTGAAAAGTTCCTTTAAAGGACAACCAACACAATTTTTTGTTTCCTAACTGACATCAGAAAAACGTTTTCTAGCATCTAAAATACCCAAAATACGCAGCCATTTTTAGTCAAATGAAAAACTGAAACCGGAAATGGCCAGTTTCAGAAGGTCCCGCCCCCTTGTTCGTGCCATCACGCCAAGACGTCTTGCTTTGCTCGACAATCAAAACAATGGCTTCAGATGCGGAGAAGATGCTTTCTTGTTACTCATCCAGTTATGAATATGATTCAAATAGTTCTGAAGAGGAAAGCATAAATGTTTGCAATCGATTAAAGGAGTCCTCTCATATCAATTAGAGCCGTCAATGACAGCAATGTAGCACCCAGAAAATGCACAAGATGGCGCGCAAGCTCCGTTGGAAATGGGCTGATTTGTCTGCTGGTTATTTGTGTCAGTGAATATCAAATAGTTGTCCTGGTGCAACACACAACGATTCACCATTGCGTGATTTATGTGTTTTCCTTCTAATTTCGCCATCAACATGGATCAACACAAAGTTTTCAGACCAAACAAAGTACCCAAAATGCATTGTGTGTCGCTTTCTCGGTCAGGGGCGTTCCAAACGTGACGTCACGTGGGGGTCGCCATCAACTCGAAAAGAAGACTTCCTGTATATTCAGCGCGTTTAAAACGCAAAATATAGCTTTATGCGGTGGAATATTTGTAAAATAAGCTCAGTAGAAGTCATTTGAAGTGATTTTAGAAATTATGGACACAACTTGTCCGGGGCGTCGGTTGTCCTTTAAATTAGCTTTTCTGTATGTTCCAAGCACAATGCGAGAGTAGAAATGGAGTCATGGCTTTACTTCTAGCTATCATTATCGGTTTCTATTTAAATGCTAACGCTATCAAGATAGCATCAACCGGGGCCAAAGACAGAAACGAAATAGCTCCCATATGTTTGAAGAATATTACAGTAAGTAGGTCCAGTAATCTAAAGTTGAGTTTCTGGCTAAATGACACATTCACATGGTCACGGGCGCCAGAGATCGAAACCATAAACTCTGGATTAGGGGACACCCACTCTACCACTGAGCCATGCTAGCTAACATAGCTAGCTAGCGTGTAGAAGTCTGTTGCACTTTCTGCTTTTGGTACAATTGTGAATTTATAAATTGTTTCTTTTCATATTGGCTCTGATATGACCACAAATAAGAGCTCTCACAATAAGTGCCACTTCTTCCTCTTTTTCTTTGATAGAGAAATCAACAAAAAGGGAAATTGCCATTTTTGTGGTCTAACAGCCATTCCTACAAAGTTAAAGATGAGTCAGAAAATATCAGCAGCATACAATTAGAATATTAAAGCCTTTACATCATTGACCTTTCCATATCAAAGGGAATACAATACAATACAATACAAATTAATTTATATAGTGCTTTAACAACTGCTAAACCTATAACAAAGTGCTTAACATGAACAACTATCATATACAGGAAATGAAGCAGTCACAAAGATAGCAGAAAGCAGGGAGTAAAGCCAAGATCATGTCGGAATCATGCTGAGTCGAATGCCAAAGAGTACAAGTGAGTTTTGAGACAGGTTTTAAAGATGGGCAGTGAGGGAGATTGCCCCAATGATCAGTGGCAGATCATTCCAGAATGGTAGCAATACAGAGCAGGGTGCGGGACAAATTGTTGTATTTTATTCATGTATTATTTATTTATTTACTTATCTTACGGATAGCGTGAATTATTTGGAGTGTAGAAAATCGAAGATTGTCTGGTTGTTTTTGACTCACCTCAAATGGGATCCGTTTGTTCTGTCCCGTCTCACTGAAGGCATGAGCGAGGAGGAAGACATCATCCACGCCAACACCCAAAGCCAAAAATGGGAGCACCTGCGCCACAAAACCAATAAATGTCATCGTGGAACAAATGATCACATTGAATTGATTTACTTTTTTTTTTGTTCCTCACACATTCTTCAATAAAATAAATGACTGAACTCTAACATTAGCTGTATTCAATTAGTTATCATTCATCATAAATAAAACCATTCATAAAACAGAATGATGGTTCAGTTATTTTTTAAATGACCAATTTTATGTTTTCTTTTCATTTCTGAATGATTTAAAAGTCAAATGAGCCTAAAAATGTGCACACTCTTCATCCGCAGTAGACAAATCACCTGTGTGGTGGCAGCATTGAAGGTAATGCCCAGTAGAGAGCAGAGGCCAAGTCCCGCTGCCACTGACAGCGTCACCAGTAGGACGCCCGCCAACCCAACGGCCCCCTGAGATTTGGCGCAGTCCCACCGCAGCATGGTCAGACACGCGTAGGCCAGCTGGGAACGGATGATGAAGATGACACACGAGGGAATACAATACTCTTGTAAGGATATGAACGAAAGGCCGCGTCTTCTAACCATCAGCAAGTAGCCGCTGGCCACGCGGATGACGCTTATGTCGGAGAAAGACTTGAGAATGTCTTCCAGGGTGGTGGTGGTGAAGGACAAGACCTTCTGGGATGAGTTGGCTGCCACACTCTGCAACACAGCCTGAAATAAAATTTAAGAAAAAAAAAGATCTGGAACTTAGCTTGGAATTACTGTTTATTTGGCTATAATGAAACAATGATAACAAATCTGACATGTCACACACTGCAACTGGGATCGCAGAAACTCGGTCTGAATTCAGTCCAGAGTTCATGAAAGGACTCTAAATTGTCTATCAATGTGAATGTGAATAGTTGTTTGTTTATATGTGATATGCGAGTGACTAGTCCAGAGTGTCCCTCAAAGATATTAATGGACGACTAAATTTGTCTCTGTGACGACGATCTTGGGGAGGTCTACATTTATATTAACTCATTCGCTACAATTCCCGAATTTATTTGGAAATTGAAAAGTGCGGTGTTGAGCGCCATTCCCAAATTTGTGCGGCTTTTTGTTTTTATTGGTTTGGGTGCCGATAAAGCACCGGTTAGACCTCTGGCAATGTTTTTTCCTTTCCATGAGGAGGCAGCATTTGCATTTTGTCCATGTTAGAGCGCTATATAAATCAATATGTATGCTTTTGTTGTATTTTATACAGCCGCCCCCACTTCAAGCTCACATAACTCCAGGACCATATAACTTAAGAATTAACTCCTTCTTTCTGATGAAAGAGGGGAGTCTCAGGTTTCTAACGATGCAATGAATGTTTATTTAGTCCTACAAGTCAATATTCTGTGGGTCCTGCTATTTGAGTGAAAATGACAAAAACCCTGGCACTGGAGTGGACGCATTTTTGCACAATGTCTGGCAAATGAGTTAAACGACAACCGACACCTCAGGACAAGTTGCGTCCATAATTTGAACAAAATCACTGCAAATGACTTCTACTGAGTGCATTTTTCAAAGATTCCACCGCACATAGTTATATTTGATGTTTTAAGACTTGCGCTGAATATTCAAGAAGTCTTGTTTTCGAGTTGATGACGATGCCCTACGTGACGTCACGGGAATTCCCTCCGTGGCAGGCATTTTGGGTACTTTTTTCCATCTGAAAACACCATGTTGATCGCGAAATTCGAAGGAAAACTACATAAATAACGCGAAGGTGAATCGTTGTGTGTCGCAGCCAAATGTGTGTAAGGTTACACAAATTCCCAGCGCACAAATCAGCCCATTTCCAATGGAGCTTGTGCGCCATTTTGTGTATTTTCTGGGCGCTACATTGGAGTCCAGACGCCTCAAAATGATACGGAAGGACTTCTTTAATCAATTGCAAACATTTATGCTTTCCTCTTCAGAACTATTTGAATCATATTCATAACTTGATGAGTAACAAGAAGGCATCTTCTCCGAATCTGAAGCCATTGTTTTGATTTTGGAGCAAGGCAGTTTGTGAAGGAGTATACTGACGTGATGTCACAAACAAGGGGGCGGGACTTTCTGAATCTGCCCAGTTCCAGTTTTGTGGCAGTTTTGGGACACTTTAAGTCATTTTTATTGGTATTTTGAATTTGACTAAAAATATCAGCCTGCGTGTTTTGGGTATTTTAGATGCTATAAAACGTTTTTCTCATGTCAGTTAGGAAACAAAAACATGGGGTCAGTTGTCCTTTAAAGGTAATACGGCGACATTGATATGAGCAATTACAGTGTAAACTGCTAATTTTTAACACATTTTTATGAAGTTTACTTTTTTGTCATTGTCAAATTGTGTTATCAATTCAGTACATTTTTTTTAAATCCCCCAAATCTTTTCATTTTTTTTCAGATGTGCTGACCACTCACTCACCTTTCCACCCTGAATCTTTGTTATCATTTTATTATTTTAAGGCACGTAAATAGAGACTGCCCATGAACATATTCCACAGCAATTCAAAGTTTAAAAAAGCTCCTGTTCTCAAAGAGAAGCCTTGCTTCAAATAAAGCCTGGTGCTTTCTCATCTTGAGTAAATAAACTCCCCAGACCACTAACCGAGCTGTGTCGAAAAACACCAAAAAGCTGCCCACAAAAATAAGCAAATCAGCAAAAGACTCACATAGCCGAAAACCTAAACTCTTGAGGGAGGTAATCACGACTGTGTATCCATTATCAACTTGTTTTTGTAAGACGGTACCGTGATCCACCTTTTCCCCTGTCTTCCTATCCGTGTGCAGACAGATGTCAACATTGACCCGCAGTTACTGCTCAATAGGGAGCATAGCTGGCTAACACACATTCTCACACAGACTCCCTCGCACACCTACACACTTGAACCCACGTGTCCATATCTCAGTGACGCACAATAGCGCAAATTTGAACACACATGCAACGCAGCACGACGCCGGCGGCTTGGATTACAACCATTGATTAAAAAAAATATATGTTCATCCATTGAACAAATGATTTTTTTTCCTGCGGCGGCACCCTGAGGCGCAAAAGATAAATGGCACACACGCACACACACGCACGCATCGAGGTCACTGCTTGTCAAACGGGGCTCCGGAGCGGGTGGGATGATGTCACACGTGAGCCACCAATTGGCCCACAGCTGGGAAAGTGATTTGATGTGAGATCCAAATGTTCCTAATGTATTCCAGACATGCCTAGCTTACTATTTTACTATACATTCTACCCACCATGACCCTCTACCAGATACCATCGGGCGGCCTATCATCCATCAGGGGCTCTTTGCATGCATGTTCACATGTTATCCTGTTTGTGATTTACAACAGCAGTGCTGAAGATTTACAGAAGGTTCATATTCCTTTGTCGAGCTTGCCATACCTCGGAATATCTCCTCTGCCAGGCCTCCAGTATGGCTGCGGCCTTTTCCTCATTCCAGTTGATGTGGGAAACCTCCTCGTAGCCCCTGAAGTGCTCAAACATCTGCTTGGGAGTCATCAGCTGGAACATGGTCTGCAAAGCCTGAGCGCTGGAAGCAGAAGAGACGGACGGACATATTTATGGAGGAAGAACAAGGAACAACAATAAACTTTTTTTTGAAAGATAAAGAAAAGCAAATGGTCAAGAGGTGGACAAAGGTAACGGGACACCTGGCCATTTATGTAAAAGGAATGCTTCCGCAACAAACTTTTCCTAGCATGTTTTGATGACCATTGTTTTAGTCTCTTTGGTATGGGTTTAAAACCCGCCTCTAAAATCACTTGTACTTTGGCATTTGACTCAGCATGATTCAGACTTAATCTTAGTTTTACTCCCTGTTGCTTTCTTCTATCTTTGTGACTGCTTTATTTCCTGTATATTATAGTTGTCCATGTTAAGAGCACTTTGTTAAAGCTTGAGCTGTTGTTAAATCGCTATACAAATTACTAAGTATTGTATTGTATTGCAATGATGCAGCGACAACAACATTTAGTCTTTACAAATCAAAGAATAAAAGTGCCATTTCCCGAAAACTGCTTTCCTCTTGTAGCTTAGTGCACTACTTTAAAGGACAACCGACGTCACTTTATTCTTTTTTAACTGACATCAGAAAAACGTTTTATAGGTTTTGGTTGTTCTTGTTTGGGTGCCAATAAAGCGCTGGCCATGGCCTCTGGCAATGTTTTTTACCTTCCCACCAGGGGGCAGCATTCCCCTTTTTCCCCCATGTTAGCGCTTTGTACCAGCTTTAGCTGTTGTTAAAGCGCTATATAAACCAATATGTATGTATTGCATTGTATTTTGGACAGCCACCCTCATTTCAAGCGCATGTAACTCCAGACCCATATAATTTAGGAATTAACTATTTTTTTTCGGACAAAAGAAGATAGTTTCTAACGCTGCATTCAATATTTTGTGGGTCCTGAAATTTGAGTGACAATGACAAAAACCCTGGCACTGGAGTGGACACATTTTTGCATGTCTGGGAGTGAATGAGTTAATGCACTAGGTTGCTTACTGAGCATTCATTGACAAGCTTAGTGCAAACAAGACACTTGTGAAGATAAAGCAGGTGTCCTCCGAATGACCCAAAGGATTTGTCTGGCTGCTTGCTTTGGAATTAGGTCTGTGTAGCTAAAAATGTGGTATATTTGGATAAACTGGCTAGGCCATAGATCACTGGGAACACATGTACTGTATGTACGTACAGAATGTGGATATGTGTGTGTGTGTATGTGTGGGTGGGTGCGTGCACAGTATCGTTGCATAGTAGTCTGTGCTGAAAGGGAACAGCTGGAACTGGACGACTCCAGTGGAATCCGCTAATGACTGCAAGATTTACAGCGTGCATGTGCACACGCACATGGATTCGTGCACAAACACACGCACATGCTTTCAGAATTTAAAAAAAGGAGGGAAAAAAGTACAGAAAACACACTCTCCATCCAGAATCAGCAAGACGCAAATGTTGATTGTGTTACCTGAGCAGGGGTCCGCTGCCGTTCTTGGTGGTCCCGCCTACAATGAGCTCTTCCTGCCAGTGCATGTATTTCCTGGACAGGCCGTAGCAACCACCGCTCAGGGTCCATGCCACATCTAATGGCTTTTGGCGCAACAAAAGCAATACAAGACATGACATGAAAATAAATTGTCAACACCTCCACTCCAAAATTTTATATCAAACCCAAAAAATATACAGAGCACATACCTTGGTGGAGTTCTTGTTGGGGGCGGTAAGGGGGCAGTCGGGGTCAGCAGGGTTCAGGCAGGGTCGGTCCATATAGCCGTGACCGACGTCTGCCTTTTCCAACATGTCCTCAAAACTCTCCACAGGGAAATGTGCCCGTCGCAAGTCCTCCAGGAAGTCCTTAGGGTCAAAATTGGTCCACTGCAATGGGTCTTTACCTCTGTGTAAAAAAATGCATGGCGATACAGATAAGTTGAAAATCATTCTTCTGTACTTGATTCTAATGTTTAATTAAATTGATTTGCATATAAGGTACCGTATTTTCTGGTGTATAAGGCACACCCTCAATGAATGGTGTATTTTCAAACTTTTCTCCTATATAAGGGCCACCAGACTATAAGGAGAACTTTCAATTAATGAAAACAGTTTTCCAAATATAAGGCGCTACAATAGAGGCTGGGGTTACACACTACTTCTTCTACATGGGGAAATGGAGTTGTTGGGAGCTGATAATAGTGGCAAGATCTGTTATGGCTCAATATGACTTCACATATAAGGCACACCTGCGTATAAGGAGCAGGGTCATCTTTTAAAGAAAATCAAGGCTTTTAGGTACGCCTTATACACTGGAAAATGCGTTACATTTTTTGTCATGGTTGCCAGCAACGAAGAAACATAATATTTCCATGTGTTGATTGAATATTTATCATGCCAAAATCTGGATGGTGAATTCAATAAGGCTATCGAGAGAATTTGCATATATTGTGACCGACCTATAAGGTGAATTAGCATAGCGGAGCAGAGCTTGGCCCGACTGTAAAACCAAATTGCACGCCAAAAAATAATCATAATTTATGATATCAGGGATGAATCCGGGGAATCCATTTGGCCCCCTTGTGTCTGAAAAGGGGGCCAAATTCTAAACTGGATGGGGCCCGATTTAACTAGATTGGCAAAGTATACAAAACTGTTTGAAATAAACCAAAATAAATTCATTGGAGCATGATATTTCTAAATTGCAAATGAAAACCAGTATTTGAGTAAAATCTATTTTTAATACTGTATATGAACAAACAATTTCAATTCTAGTCAAAGAATGTATTCATACATAAAATAAACAAGCATTTTTAATTTTCTGTAGTTACCACACAATCAATCCTGTGCTATTTTGATATTTTACGGTATTACAGAGAAGAAAAAGAGAACAGACTTAGCACAATATTTCTTATTAGTGTCTACAAATGTATATTATTTGAAGACTTCCCATGTGTTGCAACAGCTCTGAAATTATACCAATATTCCACTAAATCATTAACAGAAGTTTGCTGCAACAAATTGTCACGCAGACTTATTTGATTGGTTCTTAAAAAACGAGAATATGTTTGTTTGGTAACTATTTTTAATATCTCTTTTAGTTTTACTCCTGTTGTCACGCTCCATATTGCAACCATCGATCGATGTAAATACTGCAATGCACCACGGGTAATTGAATATTTGATTAGCCGTTTCGGCAGTTTCTGGTGGATCACGGAAACACGATACGTATCCTCTCCACGACTTTGGATGGCACCGAAACAAATACAAGGTGATTATGGCTCTATTTCGGGAAGGCAAAATGGCCGACGACGAAAGTTTAAACCTCTGAAGGAAAACAAACAGCTTGCAATTGCTGTTTAATTAAATGTGTTTATTTAGCTATTTTAACAGAAGTATGTCATATGTGGCGCAGATCATGTAGTATTATACACTAATTGTTATAGACTTGCGCCGGTGATGGCGGAGTGAAGTTACAACGTTGCGCCAGTGGCTGTCAAAATACGTAAATGGCACAAGGGTGCGACCCAGATGCATCTCTATGATATTATTATGAGTTTTATTGTAATATGTTGCTGTGACAGGCTTGTGGCAAATATGTCATATTGAGTTACTTTGAGCGCTGCAGTTTACGAGTTCATGAATGCAACTCTGTTCGCGTTCGTGAGTGTGGGAAGGGAGAGAGATCGTGAGCCATCGCGTGTGCTGTTCCACTTTCGATGCCAACTGCGTGCATACATACAGTAGCTCTGTTTCGGTTATTAATAAATGGGAACTCACTAACCAGTGCCTCTGTAATGCCTAATAGACAGTGTTGAAAGACAGTTTTGCATCCTATTAACTACTTTTGAATGTTTACTATGCATGGATGAAATATGACAGATGTTTGAAAAGTTGAAAAGACTTTGAAAAGTTGTCTGCCCGGCTGCCTGTCCCATTTTTCACTATTTGAAACACAATAAGATGACAAATCGCAAAAAAAAAACATTGTTGCGAAGTATAAAGGATTTTTTTTTTCAATGAAGGAAGTACTTACCACAAATGCTCCCTTGCTTAATTTATGGTAAATATCCCTTGATGAAGATTTTGCTCCAGTTGTCATTTGTCGTCATGGTGCACAATGCAATGTTTGTGTTGCATTGTCTGCTAAAAGCCACGTGAACTGCTCTTCCTAAGCGCCTTTCAAAACTCTCAAGT
Organism: Hippocampus bargibanti; assembly: GCF_051943395.1. Classification (NCBI taxonomy): domain Eukaryota; kingdom Metazoa; phylum Chordata; class Actinopteri; order Syngnathiformes; family Syngnathidae; genus Hippocampus; species Hippocampus bargibanti. The sequence goes on from NC_142737.1 coordinate 8,513,630, forward strand.
ACACTTTACAGTCACGGTATAGTCCGAAACGTGAAACAGGCTTCTGATTGGCTGCTGTGGCGAGTATGCAAATTGCCAAACGAACGAGTTTTGAAAGGCGCTTAGAAAGAGTTCACGTGGCTTGTCGCGGTTTGCTTGTACCTTTTGTTTTATTGAATTGAACAAACGTTTGATTTGAAAAATATATCTTTTTTTTCATGAAGAAGTTGTCGGCCGTCCGGTCCGAGATGTTTTTAAAGTTGTACGCCCGACGTAAAAGTTGTACGCCCCGGGCCTCTGGGAAGACGTTACTTCAAACACTGTAAGGAGTAAAGGCCACCAATTGTCATGATCTGGTTGGCTACCAACGGGGGGCGCTGTCGGCCCCGCCTGCACCTGCACAGGTGCTGGTCGTCCCGATCAGATTGGCGACCAACGGGTAGCGACGTCAGCCTTGCCTGCAGCCTCGCAGGTGCTGGTCGTTTTAATCACTGACACTCAAAAGGACACCCGGCACGACCATCCGGTGTCGGTTCATTGTTTGCTGCATGCATTGTGTATGCTGTGCATGTGCTTGTTTAACCTTGGCGGACTTTTACTTTTGGTCTTCTTTTGATACTTTGTATTTTTTTCTGTTCAGATGATTTTGATGTTTTACATTTTGTTCCTGCTGACCTTTATTTTAATACAATTTGTGAAACAACCTCCTGCTCCCTCCTGCCTGCTTCTTGGGATCCGCACCCGCCATCACCACCTCGCAAAATGTGACACCAATAAGAGAATACTGCACTGGATTGCTTGATAAATATGCATGTGGCTTTGAAGACACTGTCACACTCAAAATTTGACTGTGACATTTCATCACTCACGTCTTCAATAAGCCCAACATATAAAAACGAGCAGTCGAACCATTGCAGGAGGCTCACAGATGTATTTATGTAGAAGTTTTCTTTTATTTCAACCTCTGCAAAGTGACAGCAAAGAGGAACTCTCAGTGCCAGGGTCGGATTCCTGATCCAATAGCGCCTTGTTCCTTCTAAGCTCTCCATGCCTCGCACATTCCAGCCTAAATCTAATTCTTTCTCTCTCGCTGTCATTCAGAGCACATTGTATGTGCTTAACCAGGCTTGCTTTATTATTCCCAGTCTCCCAACCAGAACACGTTAAAAACTTCATCTACCACTTTGCACCAAAAAGAACGAACTGAAGCATTGCGCACGCATACAATCGATACTTAACAACGACTTAAGCTGACTCAATTTGAGCCAATGACACACTAAGACGCACACGCAAACGCAAATATGCTGCATAAAAGTATTACTGTTGCAGCAAGGCCATTAGCAACAGAAAGGCCAGACAATGATGTGAGGCCCAGGGCTGAAGAGAAGCGATGGCCAGCGATACGCATGCCAACAACCACTACAATAGAGCCTTCAGTGGGGACGAATTCAGGACACACACACACGCATGCTCACACACACACTGGTGGAGTCGGATAGTTGTGTTGAGTGTACTTGGGACAGAAAAACAAGATTCAGAGATCCACATCGCCTCGTCGCTGTTTTAGTAAACAGAATCACTGTTGCTGTATGCTGTCGCCGTGGCAACAATTCCAAGATGGCTTTTAATAATAATAATACATTTTATTTCTAAGCGCCTTTCAAAACTCTCAAGGACACTTTACAGTCACGGGATAAGAACTTTTTTTTTGTGCGGGTGAGCAACGGCAGCCATTCGCGCCAGCGTTCACTCTACCCGGAAGTAACACGGTAGCAAAGTTATGAAAGGAAGAGGAAAGGAAAGAAAGAAGTAGAAAAACAAAATACAGGAGCTGCTGGAAAGGCAGCCACTCTTGCGGTGCCATCTTGAAGTTTTGATGCAATGAGAATTATACAGACCAGACCAAAGCAAACTATACTGTTTATCTTGGTGGAAACTGTCACATTTTGGTTTGTGACCAACAGGTGGCACTGCAGGGCCCCACCTGCAGCTGCACAAGTGTTGGTTGTTTTAATCAGTGGTAGTTAAAAGGACTCCCGGCACGACCATTCAGTGTCGGGTCATTGTTTGTTTCACTCTGATAGGTTTGTTTCGTCTTGTCATGTTTTACGCATGGTTTTGTTTGCTACTTTGGACCTTTTAGTTCTGATGACTTTGTTGTTTGAGATTTTGTTCCTGCAGACTTTATTTAATACAATTCGTCAAATATACCCTGCTCCTCCTTTCTGCCTGCATTTTGGGGTCCACCACCATCACCACCTTGCAAATTGTGACAGAAACAATGATATATTTTGTGCACAACAAAGTCTCAATCGATTTGGCCAGATTCTCAACCACCTATTGATCCAGATTTGAGCGGAATGTTTTTTTAAGAATACTTACGGTAAATAGACCATCCCAGACTGGAGCTTGGCTCCTTCCCAGAAACAGTCCAAAGGTGTGATGATGAGACAGGGATGAAGCTTTTCTATGATCTGATCACACACAAGTATAGGCAGGGAATAGTGTTATAATAATAATAATAATAATAATAATAATAATAATAATAATAATAATAATAATAATAATAATAAATTTCATTTATAAGCGCCTTTCAAAACTCTCAAGGTCACTTAACTGTCACAGGATCAGTTTTTCTGTAGGTGAGCAGCGGCAGCCACACGCGCCAGCGTTCACTCAACCCGGAAGTCACTCAAATAGAATAGTGAGACAAATAGATAGAAAGCTAGCAAGCCAATAGATAGCTAATTGCTAGCCAGCTTAGATAGCTAGCTAGCCAGCCAGATAGCTATTGTACAGTGTTACAGAAAATACAAAGAGTATTGACTTAGCACAACATTTCTTACTAATGTCTACATAAACAAAAGTTAAAAGAACGAAAAAAAATAAATAACAAATAATATGACAACACAAAGACAGAGAGAGTCCTCATTTAAGGGCTTATTGGCATTTCACCTTTAACTCATTCACTGCCATTCCTGAATTTATTCGGGAATTGAAAAGTGTGACGTGGAGCACCATTCCCGAATCTTTTCTGCTTTTGGTTTTTCTTGTGGGGGTGCCGATAAAGCGCTGGAGAGACCTCTGGCAAGGTTTTTCCCTTCCACGAGGGGGCAGCATTTGCCTTTTTTCCATGTTAGCGCTTTGTTACAGATTCAGCCGCTGTGAAAGCGCGATATAAATCAATATGTATTTTATTGTATTTGGTGCAGCTTCCGCCATTTCAATCTCAGCCAACTCCAGACCCATATAAATTATGAATGAACTCTGATTTTCTGATGAAAGAAGATAGGCTAAAGTTTATAACGCTGTTTTGAATGTTTATGTAGTCCTAAAACTCAATATTCTGTGGTTCTTGCAATTTGCGTGAAAATGACAAAAACCCTGGCACTAGCGTGATCAGATCTTTGCACATCGTCTGGCAGTGAATGAGTTAATAACGTGGAAATAACATCTCTGTGACTGATCCAGTCACTAAGGTGAATTACTACCTTTATAAAGGCATCATTTGAATAATTCAAGTTTGCTCTTGAGCATTTCCCCATTTACCTGATCCATATAATGTGTTTCCGTGACTAGTTCTCCCGATTTGTAGCATAAATGTTCCAATTTCCACTGTCTGGGGAAAGAAAAAGAGAGAAATAAAATGGACTCATCACACCTAAAATAACACATCGACTTGATGTATCCAGCTGCGTGTAGTACTCTTTGATTGAGCAATAATAGTGACATTTACCGGTTATAAAGGTAAATGTGTACTCTGCTGGCTCGCAAGGCTGACTCCAGGTGCTGTCGGAGAGCGTCCACTGTTAGCACGCTAGCTCCTTCCTCACGTGGTGTCTGGATCATGAGCTGAGGGTTGAACATGGCCTCTTCGCCGATCTTTTGTCGCGTGTACTTCAGTTCCTGGTTCACACGCCCGCCCACTGTGAAAGAAAGTGAAAGAGACGTTGAATATGTGGAAAATGTACTTCAAAATGTTTGATGGTACATATTCTGGCAAATATGTTCCATTGTAACAAATATGGCCATGATTAGATTTGGTATCAGTTGTAAAAGAAGTACTCAAAGAAAAAGAAAAAAACAAACAATGTGCTTGTTTGTGGGGAATTGGCCTTTCAAGTGTCACTTTTGTTTTGTTTTTACGACTTTGTTATTATTTCAAAAGGCTATTTTGCCTCAGGGTCAACAGGTTGCCACAGTGACAACTGTCGTGTTAGTATTTCAACTGATATCCTTTATACGGCTTGAAACAGAATACAATAACATGGCTTCAAAATGTCCTACTGTAACCTAACTAACCACATGTACGGCAAGTTTCCACTCATTCTGAAAACCAGACAGAAAAAGAGGCACAGTTAGCTTCCAATTAAAAATATAAAAGGGCGTGTATTATATCTCTTTTGATTAGACCCAACAATGCGGCGCATGTAAACCCTTGGCCTTCAGTAGTGCTACGTCTGAATCACTCCACAGCTGCGAGTGTGGTGTGATTTACTACACGTCCACTAGGAGATGCCATTGGCCAGAAAATAACTAGTGACATAAAGTAATCTAAGAAATACTGTCATTAAACTATTCGAATTTTTACAATGAACGTGTGTATTCAGGTTAACCTCATAAAATTGCAACATTATTCACAATTTTTGCTAGCTTAGGAGCTGTTCAACCTTCCGTAATTATGCCCATCTATTCTTGAAAAGTCAATCTTGTAAATGGCTCTAACAACGAAGCAACGAAATCCATTTTTTCTCCTCCTTCAGCCGTCGTGGGTTGACAAAACCGCAATGAAATCACCACAAAAATATATTTGCTTATGCAGCTCGATACAGATACAGTGTGCTAGCTCTGGCCAGTATGCCGTTATCACCAGCGGCTAGTGATACTATGCGACTAATCATGCGACTAGCCAATCACAGTTTGCAAAAACTCTGATGTTGCCAGCGCCTGCGAGTAGGCCTTGGGTTGCCAACTAAAACTCTGATTGGCTAAAGCAACAGTTTCATTGACACTTATTTTATGCTCCAGGGGCTGCAGAACTGATTATTAAGGCATCCATGTCAATTTCTGACCCTGGTAACAAATGATGGCTGAAATGTGATTGGTTAAATGCTTAAATATGGAAACACACTGATTTCATGGACAAAATATAATTCACATTAGTCAGTGTTTCAAATATTTGTAGGGCAGCAGAGAAGGCCTTGCAGGCTCTGACGGTCCACCACTGCAACAATGTAACCAGTAAGCGGGTAGTGCAAAAGTCGCATGCTGTAACATCTGCTTGAGCGCGGAAAAGATCCTTTGTAGTCGCGCGGGAAAAGCCGCAGTCATGTATGCCTGACCTCATCCTTATCACGTTTGTATCTTGAACAACAAACAGCACTTTGCTTGCAGGCAGCCAACGAGGAAATTCCACATTTGACGCTTCCACTTGAACACATGGCGCCAAATGACGTAGAGTGAATGTGTGTGATGAAGAAGATGGTTCTCTTCCAGCTTCATCTCCCGGTTCATCTGTTCTCAACTCACCCCCCCCGGCTACAAAAGCGGTCTTTCAGCTCCTTCCGCTGACCGCCTCCTCTCAGGCACGATCAAGTTGCCCTGGCCAAGCCTCTCGGATAAACACACATTGATAGAAGACCGCATGCGACTGAACTCGTGCACACATGTCCACGGAGGAATGCCACACCACATGGAAAGAGCTACGCTAGCTCGCCCCACTTTATGAAAGATGAAACACCGTGATCATGTGTTAATCGTTGAAAAATCCTGGGAAATTTTTATCACAGCTGAAAAAAAATACTATTTGAGAGGCATTCAAATCAAATTCAAACCATGACTATATTGTATAGCTTCATCGATAAACTCTTACATATGCCTGAATTTTTATATCGATTCCCATGCATGATTAACTAATTCACATGTGCTAAAATGTATCCACTCCAGTGCCAGGGTTTTTGTCATTGTCACTCGAATTTCAAGACCAACAGAATCTTGAGTTTTAGAACTACATAAACATTCAATGCAGCATAACAAACCTTAAACTCGCTTCTTTCATCAGACAAAAAAAAGAGTTAATTCCTAAGTTATATGGGTCTGGAGTTATCTGAGCTTGAAATGGGGGTGGCTGTAATAAAGGCAAATGCTGCCCCTTGTGGGAGGGAAAAATATTGCCAGAGGTGTGACCCCCCCCCACCACCCCCGCAAGAAAAAACAAAACCCGAACAAATTCGCCAATGGCGCTCCACATCATGCTTTTTAATTACAGAATAAATTCCAGATTGGCAATAAATGAGTTAAACATTAAATAATTATAATTACTGATTCATTTTCTGATTTGGGGATATTTTAGCTAGTTCCTATTGTTTGGCATCAATATTCTGTAAAACTCTTTGAAACATTTCTGGGTAAAGGTCAGTTAGTTAAATTGGGCTGCCTAGCTTGTAAATTAGCTACGTCGCTAGCTACATTGTATGTAAATTGTGTGAATGTTATCATGTTCGTTTTTGTTAACAAAATTAACTAAAAATGACAAAACCACTGTCTTTTTGTTGCTTTTTCTCCGGCAGATGCCATTACATGTCAATGATTAAAACGATAACTGTTGATTCTCGATTCCAGGAAACACCCGTATCATGCGCTTGCGCAATTCATCTTAAAAGACAACCGACACCTTCGGACAATTTGTGTCCATAATTTGTAAAATCACTTCAAATGACTTCTACTGAGCGCATTTTACAAAGATTCCACCGCATATAGCTATATTTTACGTTTTAAGACGTTGCACTGATGATTCAGGAAGTCTTTTTTCGAGTTGATGACGATGCCTGATGTGACGTCACGTCAGGAACGCCCCTGACCGAGAAAGCGACACACAATGCATTTTGGGTACTTTGTTTGGTGTGAAAACATCATGTTGATCCGTGTTGATGCCGAAATTAGAAGGAAAAACACATAAAATAATGCGATGGTGAATCGTTGTGTACCGCACCAACACGACCAATTGTGGTAACACCATAAAAGTGGACATAAATTCTCAGCAGACAAATCAGCCCATGTCCAACGGAGCTTCGTGAGCCATCTTGTGCATTTTCTGGGAGCTACATTGCCGTCCAGACGGCTCAAATTGATACGGAAAGACTTCTTTAATCGATTGCAAACATTTATGCTTTCCTCTTCAGAACTACAGTAAAGTCTTGTTATATCGATATCGGTTATATCGATAGTACCGCTTATTACAATACTATTTCTATGAACGCAAGAAGAAAATTACATGCGCGCAGGGTCGGATATATCGATAGTCCCGGTTATATCGATATTTTTTCAGACTCCCGAGAATATCGATATAACGAGACTTTACTGTATTTGAATCATCTTCATAACTGGATGAGTAACAAGAAAGCATCTTCTCCGAATCTGAACTCTCTGAAGTTATTGTTTTGTGTCTCGAGTATCCTGGCGTGACGTCACGAACAAGGGGGCGCGACCTTCTGAAACTCGCAGGTCATTTTGAAATAGTTTTGGGACACGTTAAGTCATTTTATTGGTGTTTTGCATTTGACTAAAAATATCAGCCTGCGTGTTTTGGGTATTTTAGATGCTATAAAACCAAAAAATGGTGTCGGTTGACCTTTAAGGAAGCTAACAGCTGGCACTGTGCCAATCACCTGTTCTAAATTTAGATATGATCCTTAGAGTTCTCATGTTTTGAATGAATGTTGGGTATTTACTATTTTGATGATTTTTGACTCAGTTTTTTAAATTGGAAACCATCATTTTCATGAATAAACTGGAATGGGATAATGAAAACCGCACTCATGGCAAAACCAGAGTAGTTGGCAGGTATGAAAGCATATTTAATCTGCAGCTAATAATTAGACATCCAGAGGAAGGGAGTCAGTTTAAACCCACTGCCAAGGTAGAATGATACCAACCAACCACATCTGTGCAGATTTGCAAACTGGAAACTGTTTGCGTGAAATTTCTGGACCATTTCATGCCGTCTTAACTGAATTTAACAACACGGTTTGGTTGGTGTAAGCGGGCATAGGTTGAATATTTGCAGGCCGTTGTAATGGTATTAAAGTTAAACATAAGCATGCTTGTTCTGCTGGGGCTCGGACCACCCAGAGAAGAGTCAGGGGGAGTCATGTCTCGGGGCATTAGGAAAACATAGTTGATTTCTTTTTATTTGGCAAACCACGAGCAGCAATCCCTTCTGATCACATGTTTGTAATCGTTCTCATTAATAGCAGGCCACGTCAAAGCAGAGAGACATGCGTTGACGTTACGCCGTTTATTCCTTCCACCCCCACAATGAGAGAGCACGGATGGAAGTGATTTGGAGACAGTGCACTAAGCAGGCCAGCCTGTCTGATACACTCAACACTCGAGTTAAAGTTGACCCCCCAGGCTCCGTTCAAGTCCATTGCAAAGAGCGAATTGGGCAAATGTAAGAAGAGGTGAATCCTATGTCGTCGTATCGTAGGACACGATGCGCTGGTTGCCACCCAAATTTGGCAGCGCAACAGAGAGGGACAACTTAAAGGAATGTAGTCGCTGGACAGGAAACGGCACATTAAGGCCTCGGGCTCGGAGAATTCCTCACTTCACGAGGTTACAGCGCTTTTGGGGTCAACACTTACATAGCCTGGGGGTGAAATTAACATCCCAGCTGGACCAGGAAAATGTGTGCGCACACAGCTGTGTTTCTTCAATGACACATATTCTCATCTTTCTTCTCAGAAAAATGTTTGACCGCAGTGTGTGGCGTTATCGGAAAGGTGTCCCTGATTTTCAACTACTTCCTGTGTCATCCCCTTTCCTCACTTTCTGCTTTTGTGGGGGCGGGGTGATGCAGTTCTGAGACTTACTTATTGCACACATTGTCATTGGTTTGCAAATGGCGCAAAATAATTTTACGTGGTTTTTATTGAAGCGACAAAACTTTTGTAGACATCAAAAGTAGAGCCCAAAAGATCCAGCCCGACCCGACCCTGACCAATTAACTTGATTTGCAGGCCCAAGCGCAAAGCAAACCAGAAATGTCATGTCATTTGTGAGGATTTGGGAGGATTTATAATAACAAATGAAAGCCTTTGTAACGAAATCGAAGTTAAACAAGACTGTATAAAAATCTTTTATATTTATGTGGACGTTACATTAACTAACTCTTTTCTATCATTGGCAGAGTTTTTTAAGAGTTGACAGAATATTTAAAGGACAACCGACGTCTCCGGACACGTTGTGTCCATAATTTGTAAAATGGCTTCAAATGACTTCTACTGGGCGTATTTTAGTAAGATTCCACCACATAGAGTTATATTTTACGTTTTAAGACTTGCGCTGAACATTCAGGAAGTCTTGTTTTTGAGTTGGTGACGAGTCCTCACGTGACATCAGAAAAGGACCGCCTCCTGACCGTAAAAAAGACGCATTGTAGCGTCTTTCCATCACGTCAATGTATTTTGCTGTACTGTTTTTTGGAAACCCTTGTGTTACATCCATAATCCAAGCTCCATGGAAGGAATGTATCAGCCTGTGGAAACGGGCTGATTCATTCCTCACAGCTCGGTGGCCATTTTCTTGCCTCTTTTTGCGTGAGACATGCCCCCCGCCCGTTTGCCTCAAAATGACACGGAATAAATTATTCAATCGATTGCAAACATGTATGCTTTCCTCTTCAGAACTATTTGAATCATATTCATAAATGGATGTGTAACAAGAAAGCATATTATCGGAATCTGAAGCCATTGTTTTTATTCTCCTGCAATGGCGTGACGTCACGAACTGGGGGCGGGACTTTCTGAAAATGCCCAATTCGCAGCTCAATTTTTTTGCAGATTTTGGACACTTTAAGTCATTTTTATTGGTGTTTTGCATTTGACTAAAAATATCAGCCTGCGTGTTTTGGGTATTTTAGATGCTATAAAACTTTTTTCTGATGTCAGTTAAAAAACTTCTACTGAGCGTATTTTACAAAGATTCCACCGCATATAGCTATAGTTTACATTTTAAAACTCGCGCTGAATATTCACGAGGTCTTGTTTTCAAGTTGTCACCGATGCCAGAAGTGACATCACGGAGGGAACACCTCTGACAGAGAAAGCAATACACAGTGCATTTTGGGTACTTTGTTTCGTCTGAAAACACCGTGTTGGTCGCAAAATTAGAAGGAAAACTACATAAATAACACGATGGTGAATCGTTTGTGACGAGCCCTTTAGGCTTGTCCTTCATTTTGACGGGTTGTGCCATAAACCACAGCAGCAACAGTACATCCTTAAAGGACAAAAGACACCTCCGGACAAGTTGCGCCCATAATTTGTAAAATCACTTCAAATGACTTCTACTGAGCGTATTTATTAGATTCCACCGCATATAGCTATAGTTTACATTTTTAAACTCGCGCTGAATATTCACGAGGTCTTGTTTTCAAGTTGTCACCGATGCCAGAAGTGACGTCACGGAGGGAACACCCCTGACAGAGAAGGCAATACACAGTGCATTTTGGGTACTTTGTTTCGTCTGAAAACAAAAATGTGGGAAAATTAGAAGGAAAACTACATAAATAACGCGATGGTGAATCGTTGTGTGGCAGCCAATTGCGGTAACACGCATAAAGAAGGCGTAAGTTTACACAAATTCCCGGCGGACAAACCAGCCCTTTCCAACGGACCAGAGCCGAAGAACAATGAGGAGCTAACTGGAGGCAGTGATGGCTAACTCCTCTCGGGGCTGATCATCCAGCTCGTAAATGATTTTGATGAACGTATGTCAGTAAAATGGAGCTCTTCCAAGCCAAAGATGATTTCACTCTTCAGAACGGGTACCGAGCTCTTTGTTGTAGCTGAAATGACGCTTCGATGACAGTCAAACGTGGTACATATTGTAATGCCCCTCAGCGTAACATGCACAACACAAGCACCAGACGTTAGTATTATTCCGACAATCAGTCTTTTCTTTGAATCGAACACGAATGCTTTTCTTGACCCCGTGATTAAATTGTAAATACAGTGGGACCTTGGCTTACGAACTAAATTGGTTCCCAGACAGTGTGTAAGGCGAAAAGTGTGTATCCCAAAAAATAATTTCCCATAGGAAACCATTAAAATGAGAATAATCCGTTCCCAGGTCCCCATAAAACATCATTTTCTTCTTTCTAATTTTCTAAGCCTTAAAGATACACTAAATATGCCTTATTTTATGTATAATAAATGCGCTATAGTATTATGATTAAAGAAATAAACTGTACTGTACAATATAGTCATTTTATTGAGCTTAGTGATGGTCATTAATGGCTTGATGGAGTGGAGTGTCCGGTTTCCTCAGCATTAAACACTTAATGAGGAACATAGCCTTCTTCTTTCACCATCTTGAGGAATAATCTCTTGTAGGTGCTTTCTTTGTGATAATTGTATCTAGTTCTTCATCAATTGTGATCTGTTTAGCTGTGCTGATAGCTTTTTGCATCAAGTGCACAGATGACTTGTGCGGGTTATATGTGGAGCCTGATTGATGGGATATTTTAACCTTCCAGTCTACACTCTGCTTTTGGATTATCAAAGTTCAAACGAGTATAAATTTCACTGTTTTCTATCCATTTTCTACTTCTTCTAGTTTGAAAGTGGTGAATTGCTCTGATTCTCCTACATTGTTTACAGACATGTGAGTCAATGCACTGAAAATGATGATGTCACTCCCTCACACAGTCATGCAAATTTGATTACAGAATGACTCACCACGTGCAAGGTGTTACCAGTTTCACTTTCTTTTTCTACATCTTACAGTTATTAAATTGATGATATTAGTGAGTACTAAAATCAAGTATCCTCGATGTGTAAGAAAATAAAACAATGTGTTCGTATAGCGAATTGCCTTAACAGAGATGTCTCACATCTCCTGTCCCACATAAATCTGCTTCAATTCCAAGCTGTGTTAGACGTACTGATGACATTATTCGATGGTCCAAAAAGCAGTCGTGGATAAATATTTGTTTTGTATGAATAAAACAAAAATTCCTACAGACAAATTCTAACATCTTTTCGGCTTCCAACTTTTACTTTCTAAATGTGGGACGACCTAAATATGATGAGACAGTTCAGTAGGTAGATACTCCAAAAGTATTAGATGACCAAGAAGAAGGCTTGTGTGAGTGTTAGTATTCAGCGTGTTGCATAACATTAACCCCTGCTCCCCTCTTTTCTGGATAATGGAAGGAGAGAAAGTGGGCTTCTAAGGAACTGACACTAACCCCCACCCCCTCCCCTTATTCTCTCCCTCCTTGCTTCCTTTCAATTCTCAACTCCCCCTTTTTTTCCTCCTCCATTTTACACTATCCCCCCCTCTCTTTTTTTCTGCTCTATTCAAAGCCAGCTTGTGATTGGCTAGATCATGATGGCAATCAGCCCGACCCCTCTGTCAAAGCCAGAGCCCCCTTTCTTTTCTTTTTTTTCTCCTGCTCCACCTTCCCAACCACTTCTGCAGCTTTCATGACGACAAAGCCCCCCACGCCCTCGTATGCACATGTTGCATGCTTGCCAACGGAAGCCTGGAAAACATGCGCACTCTAAATAATAAAATGCACACATGGGCAACCTACTAGCAAAATAAGCTTTGCCTTAAATAACTCATATATATATATATATATATATATATATATATATATATATATATATATATATATATATATATATACTCAATAAATCCTCAATAAAAAACATAACTTCAAGGTAGGAAATGAACAAGACGTGAGCGCTTTGTGTTACGTGTATTCTAGCGCTTATACAGTATGTCGGTGAGCCTATGTTTTATGTGTGTGTGTGTGTGTGTGTGTGTGTGTGTGTGTGTGTGTGTGTGTGTGTGTGTGTGTGTGTGTGTGTGTGTGTGTGTGTGTGTGTGTGTGTGTGTGTGTGTGTATGTGTGAAGAGAAAGGATTAGCTGGATTAGTGCCCGTATCAATCAAGACCCCCTGTGGTGGGGGAGGAAGCCCCCTACCACCACTGAAACCAGGTCATCACTCCACCACCAAGGACTTGGTGACCTCCCATGCCTTGGGACCCCCAAAAGTCACGATGGAAAAATGACTTGCCATGTGCAGGACATGTGAACGAGAATGCGCACACAAGCCTCGCAGGATCAATAACTAGCCATGTGAGAACAGGTTTTGACATTAAACTCCATTTCATTCACAAACCACAAATGCAAATGATGAAGGTATCACTGTGCGTTATGTAAGTTTTATTTTATGCAAGTTGCCATATTGAGACTAAAATGGACCTTCAAGCATTTCATTCTATCCATATGTGAGCAGGCCAGTGTTAGCTATCGCCCCCCCCCCTAAAAAAATATCAGCAGACTGAAGTCCAAGTGTAACAGTAAATCAAATTCCTTCACTGACAACAACGAGAACAAAGAGATAAATAATCTTGGAGTTTCTTTGTGAAGCCAGGTATGGCTTACCAGAGGAAATCGTCAATATGTCTGCTGTCCATTTGCCTCCTTCCTGCTTTTAAAAGCGCTCAGCTGCTACCACCAATCAGCCCATTGCGCTTCCTCCTCGACGACCTTCGACCATTTGCTGTCCCTTCTTAGTTTTACGAGACACATTAGTTCCACCTGAAACCCTATTTTTCATTTTGGCATAGGTCAACCGCATATATTCCTCCATTTCAACATTAATGTGTCCCAATACGTTTTATCCCCACACAAATAAATGAGGACAACCGCTGAAGACCTTGTTCAAGATACTTTCTTTAACTCATTCACTGCCATTCACGAATTCATTCGGAAATTGAAAATATGACATAGAGTCTCATTTCTGAATTAGTTTGGATTGTGTGTGCTTGGGTGCCAATAAAGCGCTGGCCAGACCTCTGGCAATGTTTTCCCTTCCACAGGGGGGCAGTTTTCCATTTTAGCGTTTTGTTACAGCTTTAGCTGTTGTTAAAGCACTATATAAACCAATATGTATGCATTGTATTGTATTTTGGACAGTCACCCTCATTTCAAGCTCATATAACTCCAGACCCATATAATTCAGGAAGTAATTATTTTTTTTCTGATGAAAGGAGATAGTTTAAGGTTTCCTATGCTGCATTGAATGTTTATGTAGTCCTAAAACTTAATATTTTGTGGGTCCTCGAATTCGAGTGACAATGACAAAAAACATGACACAAAAATTATATTTGTACACGTCTGGCAGTGAATGAGTTAAGGATGGAGTTAAGGAAGGAGTTAAGGATGACATAAAAACACTTGTGGCCTATGAAATGATTGTTTGGAACTCATTGTGGGGAGAAAATCCTCCGTTTGGGTTTCAGCTATCGAATTAGGGCTTCAACTAACACATTTTAGAATGTGATTGCGGCTTGCTGCTAGCAACTAGCCGCTAACATTGGCAACATTGCGCACGTTGCCAGCGTTAGCAGCTATTATTGTCAGCATAATTAAAGGGTGACACACATACCCAAATCAACTTAGTTTTGCTGATAAAATATAGAAACTGGTGTCGACTCACACTTTTGAAGTGCCCTGGTCAATATTTTTGACATTTAAGTACATGTTTGTTGAGATCTTGAATGTATTTATTTATTTTTTAAATCACAGGCACCATTTCCCGAATTTGGAGCTTGTGCCACGTGGACTGATGTTTGGGCAATCTTTATTTATTTATGTACATTTGGAATAGGTTTCTGGCATAAAAAAAACTGTAGTTGAAGCTTTGAATGTGAGCTCAGCCATGCAGGTGTTCATCCAGCCACAAATATATGATGAAAGGCCTCACTGAGAGACGAGACCCCATCTGACCCAGGGTGAAGCCCTCCCATTCCTGTTCTGAGTCCCCTGCTCTCTCCATTTTCAGAAAGGAGGGGGAAAACACCACACAAAGGAATGATGCAGCTATAAAAGCTTTGTTTCGAGGAAAAAAATGAGAATAAAAATGAGAAAAGATGTTGAGAAGTGAAAAGGGAAGTGTAGTGAAATGTATGTGTGTACCTCTCTGAGATTCAAACCCCCATCACTGATTTCCAACAGTCGCCATTAACATATGTATGGGTTCCCTTGCCCTTGATTATGCTAATAACCTGTCCAGCCCCAGCACCCCCTAAAATGGGTGTACATGGTAGTCGGAATGAGGTGTACATTCACACACTCCCTCAATGGGCAGATTCTTCCACGTTGCTGCCTTCATTCAGGTCAGCCGTCACACCCGCTTCACCCCTGCCCCACTATAAAAAAGTATTCAAGTTCAATGGTTTCACCCGGTACTGGATGGAGAATTGGACAATGTAGCGGTTGGCATACTTTTAAAAATAACTATGCCATATCTGAGCATGTTGTCGCTCCAGCGTAGTTGGGAAAATTCATATCAGCCTCTATCAAATTCAACCCAGCTGAGCGCCTCCCTCCTATTTCATGATTGGCTAACGTCCACCTCGGTCAAAGCAGTCAATCTGCAGCAGCCATCTTTCCGTCATTTCCTGGAAAGATAGCCCCCATGATTCCAGGTGTCCCCAAGTGGCACATTCCTAAAGAGTTGCGCACGCACACACAAACATTGTTTTCATTTACCCCACCAAAATGGTGGGGTAAATCGGCCGGTAAATTGAAAACTTTGCCATTTGGCTCATCTCCTTCACCACGACAGATCGGTACAAAGTTCGCATCCCAGCAGACGTCGCACCGATCCGCCTGTGAATCTCTCGCTCCTTCCTATGCTCCTTCGTGAATAAGACTCCCAGATAGTCCTCCAATTGGGGCAAGATCTCCTCCCTGATTCTTCAAAGAATCTAACATGGCACATTTAAAGGACAACCGACACCATTGTTTTGTTTTTTTGTTCTAATTGACATCAGAAAAACGTGTTATAGCATCTAAGATACCCAAAACACACAGGCTGATAGTTTTAGTCAAATGCAAAACACCAATAAAAATGAGTTGAAGTGTCCCAAAACTACTTCAAAATGACGATGGAGAGTTTTAGAAGGTCCCGCCCCCTTGTTCGTGACATCACGCCAGGATGACTTGCCTTGCTCTAGAATCAAAACAATGGCTTCAGAGTCGGAGAAGATGCTTTCTTGTTACTCATCCAGTTATGAATATGATTCAAATAGTTCTGAAGAGGAAAGCATAAATGTTTGCAATCGAGTAAAGAAGTCCTTCCGGATCAATTCGAGCCGTCAGGACCCCAATGTAGCGTCTCAGAAAATGCACAAGATGGCGCCCAAGCTCTGTTGGAAATGGTCTGATTTGTTTGCGGGAATTTGTGTCAACTAGTTTCAAATAGTAGTCTTGGTGCAACACACAACGATTCAACATCGCGTTATTTATGTGTTTTTCTTCTAATTTCAACATGGATCAACACTAAGTTTTCAGACCAAACAAAGTACCCAAAATGCATTGTGTGTCACTTTCTCGGTCAGGGGCGGTCAGGGGCGTTCCTGACGTGACGTCACCAATTCAAAAACAAGCCTTCCTGAATATTCAGCGCGAGTCTTAAAACATAAAATATAGATATATGCGGTGGAATCTTGTAAAATACGCTGAGTAGAAGTCATTTGAAGTGATTTTACAAATTATGGACACAACTTGTCCGTAGGCATCGGTTGTCCTTTAAACATTTAACTAAAGGACTGTGTTAACTTGGACATTCATCCCACCAAATGTCCCCATTGTGCGACTATTAAAGGCTTTCTGATTCTGATTCACTCCATTAAACACCATATTTGAATAATAATTCGTTTTCCTCAACAGCACTGAAGTCAATGTAATCGCTGCCTCTGTTTGAACACTATGAACACAAAAACAACTTGTGCGACACACACACACACACACACACACACACACACACACACACACACACACACACACACACACACACACACACACTGACACCGTCTGGCTCTGCGACTTTCGGCAAGAGCGGAAATGTTTTCTATCTCTAAATCTTTGACTCGGCGTCACATGCGCATGTGTGGTATTGGTGTAACTGCCAGATTCTATGATGCCTTGCAGCGGGAATTGCCAGTGGAGGGTTCGACCGTGTGCATGCCGGAGAGGTGGCTGGAGGGCTTCCAAACAACTTTATAGTATGCTTGCATTGACAAACACTGACACTACTATGCTCCAGCTACTAACACATTCTCCCTCTGCTGTTGGGTGCTTCCTCCACCCCTTTGGCAACCAGTGTTGGGAGGGAGAGAGAGGTGAGGAGGAAGAGGGAGGGAGGGATGGAAGGAGAGAGAGAAAGAGAGAGAGAGGGAGGGAGGCCAGACCACCCTGCTCTCATGGCAGGCCTGAGTGTTTACATTGCCGTGGCTCACTCTGTAATACATCTGGCATTCTGAGGCCACTCTCTCCAGCCAGGGATGGGAGGTGGGGGTGGTGGGGGTTGGTGCAGGAGAGACCTTTTTGGCAAAGAGAAGGAGAGAGAGCGGGAGGGAAGGAGGGAACCAGGGTAATTCTCTCCACAGTCTCCTGTGCTCGGTCATTCGCAGGCCTCTCTGCTTTTTGAATATGAGCGCTTGAAAGAATGCAAAAATGTAAACAGAGCAGCTTGGAGGCATCTCTCGGGGTGTCATTTGTGAATGAGAGTGAGAACATCGTATACGCGCCCCCCACCACTCACATATACAGAGTACTAAAATCAAGTATCCTCGATGTGTAAGAAAATAAAACAATGTGTTCGTATAGCGAATTGCCTTAACAGAGATGTCTCACATCTCCTGTCCCACATATATCTGCTTCAATTCCAAGCTGTGTTAGACGTACTGATGACATTATTCGATGGTCCAAAAAGCGGTCGTGGATAAATATATTTTTTGTATGAATAAAACAAAAATTCCTACAGACAAATTCTAACATCTTTTCGGCTTCCAACTTTTACTTTCTAAATGTGGGACGACCTAAATATGATGAGACAGTTCAGTAGGTAGATGCTAAGTATTAGATGACCAAGAAGAAGGCTTGTGTGAGTGTTAGTATTCAGCGTGTTGCATAACATTAACCCCTGCTCCCCTCTTTTCTGGATAATGGAAGGAGAGAAAGTGGGCTTCTAAGGAACTGACACTAACCCCCACCCCCTCCCCTTATTCTCTCCCTCCTTGCTTCCTTTCAATTCTCAACTCCCCCTTTTTTTCCTCCTCCATTTTACACTATCCCCCCCTCTCTTTTTTCTGCTCTATTCAAAGCCAGCTTGTGATTGGCTAGATCATGATGGCAATCAGCCCGACCCCTCTGTCAAAGCCAGAGCCCCCTTTCTTTTCTTTTTTTTCTCCTGCTCCACCTTCGCAACCACTTCTGCAGCTTTCATGACGACAAAGCCCCCCACGCCCTCGTATGCACATGTTGCATGCTTGCCAACGGAAGCCTGGAAAACATGCGCAGTCTAAATAATAAAATGCACACATGGGCAACCTACTAGCAAAATAAGCTTTGCCTTAAATAACTCATATATATATATATATATATATATATATATATATATATATATATATATATATATATATATATATACTCAATAAATCCTCAATAAAAAACATAACTTCAAGGTAGGAAATGAACAAGACGTGAGCGCTTTGTGTTACGTGTATTCTAGCGCTTATACAGTATGTCGGTGAGCCTATGTTTTATGTGTGTGTGTGTGTGTGTGTGTGTGTGTGTGTGTGTGTGTGTGTGTGTGTGTGTGTGTGTGTGTGTGTGTGTGTGTGTGTGTGTGTGTGTGTGTGTGTGTGTGTATGTGTGAAGAGAAAGGATTAGCTGGATTAGTGCCCGTATCAATCAAGACCCCCTGTGGTGGGGGAGGAAGCCCCCTACCACCACTGAAACCAGGTCATCACTCCACCACCAAGGACTTGGTGACCTCCCATGCCTTGGGACCCCCAAAAGTCACGATGGAAAAATGACTTGCCATGTGCAGGACATGTGAACGAGAATGCGCACACAAGCCTCGCAGGATCAATAACTAGCCATGTGAGAACAGGTTTTGACATTAAACTCCATTTCATTCACAAACCACAAATGCAAATGATGAAGGTATCACTGTGCGTTATGTAAGTTTTATTTTATGCAAGTTGCCATATTGAGACTAAAATGGACCTTCAAGCATTTCATTCTATCCATATGTGAGCAGGCCAGTGTTAGCTATCGCCCCCCCCCCCCCCTAAAAAAATATCAGCAGACTGAAGTCCAAGTGTAACAGTAAATCAAATTCCTTCACTGACAACAACGAGAACAAAGAGATAAATAATCTTGGAGTTTCTTTGTGAAGCCAGGTATGGCTTACCAGAGGAAATCGTCAATATGTCTGCTGTCCATTTGCCTCCTTCCTGCTTTTAAAAGCGCTCAGCTGCTACCACCAATCAGCCCATTGCGCTTCCTCCTCGACGACCTTCGACCATTTGCTGTCCCTTCTTAGTTTTACGAGACACATTAGTTCCACCTGAAACCCTATTTTTCATTTTGGCATAGGTCAACCGCATATATTCCTCCATTTCAACATTAATGTGTCCCAATACGTTTTATCCCCACACAAATAAATGAGGACAACCGCTGAAGACCTTGTTCAAGATACTTTCTTTAACTCATTCACTGCCATTCACGAATTCATTCGGAAATTGAAAATATGACATAGAGTCTCATTTCTGAATTAGTTTGGATTGTGTGTGCTTGGGTGCTAATAAAGCGCTGGCCAGACCTCTGGCAATGTTTTCCCTTCCACAGGGGGGCAGTTTTCCATTTTAGCGTTTTGTTACAGCTTTAGCTGTTGTTAAAGCACTATATAAACCAATATGTATGCATTGTATTGTATTTTGGACAGTCACCCTCATTTCAAGCTCATATAACTCCAGACCCATATAATTCAGGAAGTAATTATTTTTTTTCTGATGAAAGGAGATAGTTTAAGGTTTCCTACGCTGCATTGAATGTTTATGTAGTCCTAAAACTTAATATTTTGTGGGTCCTCGAATTCGAGTGACAATGACAAAAAACATGACACAAAAATTATATTTGTACACGTCTGGCAGTGAATGAGTTAAGGATGGAGTTAAGGAAGGAGTTAAGGATGACATAAAAACACTTGTGGCCTATGAAATGATTGTTTGGAACTCATTGTGGGGAGAAAATCCTCCGTTTGGGTTTCAGCTATCGAATTAGGGCTTCAACTAACACATTTTAGAATGTGATTGCGGCTTGCTGCTAGCAACTAGCCGCTAACATTGGCAACATTGCGCACGTTGCCAGCGTTAGCAGCTATTATTGTCAGCATAATTAAAGGGTGACACACATACCCAAATCAACTTAGTTTTGCTGATAAAATATAGAAACTGGTGTCGACTCACACTTTTGAAGTGCCCTGGTCAATATTTTTGACATTTAAGTACATGTTTGTTGAGATCTTGAATGTATTTATTTATTTTTTAAATCACAGGCACCATTTCCCGAATTTGGAGCTTGTGCCACGTGGACTGATGTTTGGGCAATCTTTATTTATTTATGTACATTTGGAATAGGTTTCTGGCATTTAAAAAAAAACTGTAGTTGAAGCTTTGAATGTGAGCTCAGCCATGCAGGTGTTCATCCAGCCACAAATATATGATGAAAGGCCTCACTGAGAGACGAGACCCCATCTGACCCAGGGTGAAGCCCTCCCATTCCTGTTCTGGGTCCCCTGCTCTCTCCATTTTCAGAAAGGAGGGGGGAAACACCACACAAAGGAAGGATGCAGCTATAAAAGCTTTGTTTCGAGGAAAAAAATGAGAATAAAAATGAGAAAAGATGTTAAGAAGTGAAAAGGGAAGTGCAGTGAAATGTATGTGTGTACCTCTATGAGATTCAAACCCCCATCACTGATTTCCAACAGTCGCCATTAACATATGTATGGGTTCCCTTGCCCTTGATTATGCTAATAACCTGTCCAGCCCCAGCACCCCCTAAAATGGGTGTACATGGTAGTCGGAATGAGGTGTACATTCACACACTCCCTCAATGGGCAGATTCTTCCACGTTGCTGCCTTCATTCAGGTCAGCCGTCACACCCGCTTCACCCCTGCCCCACTATAAAAAAGTATTCAAGTTCAATGGTTTCACCCGGTACTGGATGGAGAATTGGACAATGTAGCGGTTGGCATACTTTTAAAAATAACTATGCCATATCTGAGCATGTTGTCGCTCCAGCGTAGTTGGGAAAATTCATATCAGCCTCTATCAAATTCAACCCAGCTGAGCGCCTCCCTCCTATTTCATGATTGGCTAACGTCCACCTCGGTCAAAGCAGTCAATCTGCAGCAGCCATCTTTCCGTCATTTCCTGGAAAGATAGCCCCCATGATTCCAGGTGTCCCCAAGTGGCACATTCCTAAAGAGTTGCGCACGCACACACAAACATTGTTTTCATTTACCCCACCAAAATGGTGGGGTAAATCGGCCGGTAAATTGAAAACTTTGCCATTTGGCTCATCTCCTTCACCACGACAGATCGGTACAAAGTTCGCATCCCAGCAGACGTCGCACCGATCCGCCTGTGAATCTCTCGCTCCTTCCTATGCTCCTTCGTGAATAAGACTCCCAGATAGTCCTCCAATTGGGGCAAGATCTCCTCCCTGATTCTTCAAAGAATCTAACATGGCACATTTAAAGGACAACCGACACCATTGTTTTGTTTTTTTGTTCTAATTGACATCAGAAAAACGTGTTATAGCATCTAAGATACCCAAAACACACAGGCTGATAGTTTTAGTCAAATGCAAAACACCAATAAAAATGAGTTGAAGTGTCCCAAAACTACTTCAAAATGACGATGGCGAGTTTTAGAAGGTCCCGCCCCCTTGTTCGTGACATCACGCCAGGATGACTTGCCTTGCTCTAGAATCAAAACAATGGCTTCAGAGTCGGAGAAGATGCTTTCTTGTTACTCATCCAGTTATGAATATGATTCAAATAGTTCTGAAGAGGAAAGCATAAATGTTTGCAATCGAGTAAAGAAGTCCTTCCGGATCAATTCGAGCCGTCAGGACCCCAATGTAGCGTCTCAGAAAATGCACAAGATGGCGCCCAAGCTCTGTTGGAAATGGTCTGATTTGTTTGCGGGAATTTGTGTCAACTAGTTTCAAATAGTAGTCTTGGTGCAACACACAACGATTCAACATCGCGTTATTTATGTGTTTTTCTTCTAATTTCAACATGGATCAACACTAAGTTTTCAGACCAAACAAAGTACCCAAAATGCATTGTGTGTCACTTTCTCGGTCAGGGGCGGTCAGGGGCGTTCCTGACGTGACGTCACCAATTCAAAAACAAGCCTTCCTGAATATTCAGCGCGAGTCTTAAAACATAAAATATAGATATATGCGGTGGAATCTTGTAAAATACGCTGAGTAGAAGTCATTTGAAGTGATTTTACAAATTATGGACACAACTTGTCCGTAGGCATCGGTTGTCCTTTAAACATTTAACTAAAGGACTGTGTTAACTTGGACATTCATCCCACCAAATGTCCCCATTGTGCGACTATTAAAGGCTTTCTGATTCTGATTCACTCCATTAAACACCATATTTGAATAATAATTCGTTTTCCTCAACAGCACTGAAGTCAATGTAATCGCTGCCTCTGTTTGAACACTATGAACACAAAAACAACTTGTGCGACACACACACACACACACACACACACACACACTGACACCGTCTGGCTCTGCGACTTTCGGCAAGAGCGGAAATGTTTTCTATCTCTAAATCTTTGACTCGGCGTCACATGCGCATGTGTGGTATTGGTGTAACTGGCAGATTCTATGATGCCTTGCAGCGGGAATTGCCAGTGGAGGGTTCGACCGTGTGCATGCCGGAGAGGTGGCTGGAGGGCTTCTAAACAACTTTATAGTATGCTTGCATTGACAAACACTGACACTACTATGCTCCAGCTACTAACACATTCTCCCTCTGCTGTTGGGTGCTTCCTCCACCCCTTTGGCAACCAGTGTTGGGAGGGAGAGAGAGGTGAGGAGGAAGAGGGAGGGAGGCCAGACCACCCTGCTCTCATGGCAGGCCTGAGTGTTTACATTGCCGTGGCTCACTCTGTAATACATCTGGCATTCTGAGGCCACTCTCTCCAGCCAGGGATGGGAGGTGGGGGTGGTGGGGGTTGGTGCAGGAGAGACCTTTTTGGCAAAGAGAAGGAGAGAGAGCGGGAGGGAAGGAGGGAACCAGGGTAATTCTCTCCACAGTCTCCTGTGCTCGGTCATTCGCAGGCCTCTCTGCTTTTTGAATATGAGCGCTTGAAAGAATGCAAAAATGTAAACAGAGCAGCTTGGAGGCATCTCTCGGGGTGTCATTTGTGAATGAGAGTGAGAACATCGTATACGCGCCCCCCACCACTCACATATACACAGATAACAAACACTTAAAGAAAGACAAATGGTCAAAACTCAAAAGAATCGTGTCTGTCTGTGTCTTGTCACATTATTTGTTATGTATTTATTGTTGTTTTGACATCAAGATGGCGCCGCGAAAGTGGCTGCCTTTACAGCACTTCCTGTATTTTGTTTTTCTACTTCTTCCTTTCCTTTCCTCTCACTTTCATCACTTTGCTGCTGTGAAATGTAAATTTCTCCACTGCAAGACTAATAAAAGTCCAAAATCCAATACATACTACATACAACATATTAGGGGAAATACAACAAAAAAAATTCATACAAAAGCAAATATTTATTGTGAAACGTAATGATTTTTTTTTCGCGGTGCCACCACATGAGGATGCCACAAATGGGAAAATGAATGGTTGATTAGTACAACATTAAAACTACAAACTAAAATTACATACAAAGTAACTTCATCAATTTTTTTACATGACTTTTACATTTTTTTCCTTTGTTTTGGAAGGAGAACTACAGTATTTGGAACTCAACCACAAAAGGGCGGTACAGTATTCAACTTTGGAGGTTCTACTGTAGGTTTTTTTATGGGTAATGTACACAAAGCTCCTTTCAAAGGAGGGCCAGCTAGCTTGAAAAAAAACGAGTGTACCACAGGCGCAGTGTTTCACCACACTAAATCCTTCACCAGCTAGTCTGTACTTTTCATCAACTCATAAAGTTTAACATAACAACACAGGAATGTTCTTCCTTTCCACGCAGCTTTAATCCACGTTCAGGTCAACACCAGCTTTGTTTGATTTTGTGTGACAAAGAAAAGCCATTTGCATGCGTTTTATCACAATATTTCAACTCAAACAATCAATAAGAGAAAGCTAGAGTTTATGGACAGATATAGCACAAGCATGAGATGGGTGGCCATGTTTGAGTCGCTGCTGAATGAGAGTGGTTGAAGATGGAGCGTGGAGACAAGGGGCCAGGCGGGGTGAATCGAGGAGAAAATAGCATAGTAAGCCTTGTCCGAATCAACCACAATTTCAACTCTGCTTATGCGACTGTGCATGTGTGTGTGTGTGTGTGTGTGTGTGTGTGTGTGCTTCCATGCCCATTGAAAAAAAATAAAAAAAAAACACATCCACAAGATAGAAAGTCTTCCACACACAAAACCGCCTGACCCCCCCACTACCCCCCACTGTGCTTACAAGCACAAAAACAAAATGAGCACTAACTCTGTCAAGTC
Source organism: Hippocampus bargibanti (assembly GCF_051943395.1). NCBI lineage: Eukaryota > Metazoa > Chordata > Actinopteri > Syngnathiformes > Syngnathidae > Hippocampus > Hippocampus bargibanti. The sequence continues at coordinate 8,538,217 of NC_142737.1, forward strand.
AGCTCTCAATCACACGCGATGCAAAACAGATGCAAAGCTTGAAGCTAGGAGCAGTTGTCCTATCAAAGTTTACTGTAATAAAAAGAAACCCTAATGTACCCTTTCAAACACGCACTGGATGTTAGTAACGGACATTGCAAGTACAGTAAAGTCTCGTTATATCGATATCGATTATCGATAATATCGATACATTTCTAGGACTGCAAACAGGGTCATATATCGATAGAGATGACAATATTATAACGAGACTTTACTGTATGTACATTGATTTCAAATCACAAGGACTGTCAACTAGAGATGACATTTTTTTTACACTTGACAGAATATAACTAAGAGAAGACTACAAATGAGATCCATGAAGAACATTTGTAACAGGTGTGCTTATATTTGCATGGCCATTAACAATGCTGATGTCCGTTGTGCCATGTTTGAAACCCAGATGACCCCCTGTCATCCTACAGCAACTGACCTCATATTCTACAACTGATACATACACACACAAACTATGACGGGTGACAGCTGCAGTATCTGCATTTCAAGCAACAATCCCCTGACTCCAAGACCACCACCCTCCTGTTCACTCTTTCTCAACCATCCTCCAGACTCCTTCCCTCTGCTGTGAGTCTTCACTCTGCACCCAGGCCACAGGGTGAGTATCAGGTGAGCTTTTAAATAGCGGGGGCCTCTCCTAAATGACCTCAGGATCCCAAGAGTCTACCCCTGTGGCCCCTGGCTTCTGCACCCCCCCCCACACACACACACAGAAAACACACTAGAACTTTGAAAAAAATGGTAAAGATAGTTAAGGTAGGATGGATGGACAGATGGATAGATAGATAGGGATAGCTAACTAGCTAGATGGATAGATAGGGATAGCTAGCTAGATAGATAGATCAGAATGAGAAAACCATTATTTGTCCCACAATGGGGAAATTTGCAGTCCACGGCAGCAATTTGAAAGGGGAAGGGGTCAGGGTGGGGTGAAAGGATAGAAAAACAAGATATTTTAAGCAGAGTAAAATAAAAATGTCAACTGTATGCTGTAAATGTGCAAAACAGTTTCATAAAAAACTGTACATAGTACAGGTATCAAGAAAGGCATATTGATATATGTAGCTGTATTGCATCAACCCATATTAACAGTACAAGTGTACAGTTTTGCTTTGTTTTTTCATGTGATTATTGAGAATCGCGAAGCCTGACAGCAGTCGGTAGGAATGAGCGGCGGTACCTCTCCTTCTTGCAGCGTGGGTGTAACAGTCTCTGGCTGAAGGAGCTACCCAGTGCTGTCAGGGTGGTCAGGATAGATAGGGATAGCTAGCTAGCTAGCTAGATGGATAGATGGATAGGGATAACTAGCTAGCTAGATGGCTATATGGATAGGGATAGCTAGCTAGCTAGCTAGCTAGCTGGGCTGGATGGATAGATAGATAGATAGATAGATAGATAGATAGATAGATAGATAGATAGATAGATAGATAGATAGATAGATAGATAGATAGATAGATAGATAGATAGATAGATAGATAGATAGATAGATAGATAGATAGATAGATAGATAGATAGATAGATAGATAGATAAAAATAAAGGAGTAGGCCGTAAAATTCAATGTCCACGACCATGAGGGGAAAATGTATTGAAGAAGCATGGCCTACCACAGGTGGCACTACGACATTTCTACACGGCAGTCATCGAATCAATCATGTGTTCTTCCATCACTGTTTGGTTCAGGGCCGCCACAAAAATGGACAAAATCCGACTTTAATGGCCAGTTAGGACTGCGGGAAAAAAAAAATCATTGGCACCGCCCTACCCACTTTCTAGAACTTGCACACTGCAAGAATCACGATAAGGGCACTGAAAATCCTACTGGACCCTCCGCACCCTGCCCACCACCTTTTCCAGCTATTCCCCTCAGGCTATCAATTGCAATGGAATGTGACAGAGGTGAATTTTGGGAGCCCGTGCTCAAGCCACAGTGTACAAAAACTGCGGCTTCATCCTTCGTTTCAACACCAACCTGTGTGGAAAGCTTTTGCTTCAAAAGGCCCATTCGCAAATTCTATCCTCAACGTACCCGCTCTCCACCCTACCCCCCAGCCCATCTGCGCTGCCCAGCCTGAGCCACATCCCAGGCTGTCTTCGAACACGTGAGGGCCCGTCCAACAGGAAGGCCAATGTTTATGCGATACTGTTTTAATTAGAGGCAGGTGGTGCCGCTATTTTCTTTACAATTTGGCCTGTGTTTGCCTGGACCTAGAATGCCGAGGGATGGGTCCGTTTTCCATTTTGGAGACGGGTGGAGCTCTTAAAAATAAAAAAAAAGAAGAGGAGGGTCTTACTCGTACTCGGAGCTGCATCATCGCGGATACAGCTTAATAAGGGATAATCGAGAAATCCACATCTGCAACGTGATACGCAGAAGATGACCAGAAAGCCAAGTCAGCTGGAGGTCGAGGACAAACAACAATACTACAACTTCCTATTCCAGCAAATGACTTCCTGTGAGTGCCATCATTGGCATAAACATGGCATTTCTCCACACTTTCGAGGCGGGGAGCGAGGCTGGAATTACTTAGGAAAAAAATCCTATGCAAAATATTTGGCTCTGAGGTTTGACACATTCACCTCTTTGTGTAAGCAAGCCCCTCCGTCCACATCACTCCCTGTCGCTTTGTCTAATAAACACAACTTCCTGTGACAGGGTGCTTATAAACAGTGCAGTGAGTGAGGAGACTAACTTGGGCTTTAAAAAAAAAGGCCACATGCCACGAGGAGAGATAATACACAGGGGAAAATGGGAAAATCTCACTTCAAACATTTGAAAGCAATAAGGCTAAGTCATACAATTTATCATAAATACATTTTAAAAAAGAAAATGGGGTCCTGGAATTGGCTAGGGACCATTCAATGGGCTACAATGCCTTTCACCAGTCCACTAAAATCGGCTCCAGCTCACTTGCTACCCTAATGAAGACAAGTGCTATAGAGCAGTGGTCCCTAACCCCTGACCCGCGGATCAATCAATACCGGTGCGCGGAGCGGTACACAATAATTATTTATTTTTGTTGTATTTATTTACTCATTCACTGCCATTGACGAATTCATTTGGGAATTGAAAATATGACGTAGAGTGCCATTCCCGAATGAGTTCAGGTTTTGGTTTTTCTTGCTTGGGTGCCGATAAAGCCTTGGTCAGACCTCTGCCGATGTTTTTTTTCCTTTCCACAAGGGGGCAGCATTTCCCATTTTTCCATGTTAGCTCTTTGTTCCAGCTTCATATAAACCAATATGTATGTATTTCATTGTATTTTGGACAGGTTCCCTCATTTCAAGGTTATATAACTCCATATAATTTAGGAATTAACTCTTTTTTTTCTGATGAAAGAAGAGAGTCTAGGGTTTCTTACCTTGCATTGAATGTTTATGTCGTCCTAAAACTCAATATTCAATTTGAATGAAAATGACAAAAACCGTGGCACTGGAGTGGACACATTTGTGCACGTCTGGCAGTGAATGAGTTGAATAAGTGGTCTTTTATTTTGAAACCTCTTATTTCAAAATGACGGGATTCTCCTCTCAATTACGTCTTCTCATTTAGCGCCAAAATTTAACTCAGCGAGCAAAAGTTCCATATGAGCACACAGTGGATTCACGTTTGTTATTACCGCCCCCCCGCCCCCCAACCACCGGTAAAATTGTCAAGTGTCCGCAGTTAGAAAAAGGTTGTGGACCACTGCTATAGAGAATGGATGTATTTACCCCCCCTTCCTCATGCACAAAGTGTTCCATGAGAATGTATGTGAACAATTTTGCAACTACCTTGCGGTGGCTTGCTGATTCATTTTTGAGCATAAAACCCTATCAGAGTCGATTTAGACGCAGAAGGTCTCATATTGAACCACATATTACACAAAATGTATTTCCCCATCCAACGTGCCACAAGAATAAGAACAGAACGGTCGTGGCTACCAATGACTGCAAATATTTTAGAAGGCCATCCGAGGATCCATATCTTTTGTTGTTCATCGCAGTGGATGTTCCAGTATTTCACTATATTCTGCAGAGTGGTGGGCCGTCAGGGCCAGCAAGGCTTTCTCTGCTGGCCTAAAAATATCTGAATCACAGACTAATGTGAATTATATTTTGTCCATGAATTCTTATTAAATAATTCCAAATTGTCTTTCAGCTTCCGTTCATTGCTTTTCCCCGGTTGTGATGTTTCTAGATGTGTGTTTTCGTATTTACACATTTAACCAATCATATTTTAGCAATCATTTGTTATCAGGGTCAGAAATCTACCTGGACGCCTTCACAGTTCTGCAGACCCTGGAGCATAAAAATCAATATCGATGAAACTGTTGCTTTAACCAATCAGAGTTCGAGTTGGCAACCCAAGGCATGCTGGAAGGCGCTGGAAACGTCAAAGCTTTCGCAGACTATGATTGGAAAGTCACATGATGAGCTAGTCACTCGCCAATCATATCACCAGCCGCTAGTGATAAGAGCATACTGGCCAGAGCTAGCACACTGTATCTATAGAGATCTGCATAAGCAAATATATTGTTGTGTTGATTTAATAGCGGTTTTGTCAACTAACCCACAATGGCTGAGAACAAGAAATTGATTTGGTTGAAGATATACTGTTAAAGCCATTTTCAAGATGGACATCATTAAGGTTGTACAGCGCCGAAGCTAGCAAAAATAGCAAATAATTAGAAAGATGTCTTCCTTCCAATCTTCATTCAAGTATAATGGATATCCATAGCTATCTAATAATATTGCAATTTTATTAAGTTATCATGAAACCACACGTTCAAAGTCAAACTTTGAACAGCTTAATGACAATATTTCTTAAGTTTTTCCAAGTCAAGATTTATAACGGCAACCTCCAGAGGCTGTTCAGTAATATCACACTACACTCGCAGCCGATTGATTCAGACATAGCACTACTGAAGGCCTAAGAGGGATATGCACGGCCCACCACTGATTCTGCACAGTGTCCCCCTCGTGTCCTCTCAAATGAAACCAGGAAGTGATTGTACACTGTGTATAATGCATCCCGCATACTGGACATGATATTTCTGACGACAATGACACTGCATGACAATGATGGTTTTAAAAGAAAAAAAATGTGGCGGTGCAGGTTAAGGCGAGTGCATGTGCGTCCACAGGCCCACACAGCTTCCAAGCGAGGTCGATCACAGGTCGGCTGCGGAGGGCAGCTCCAAATGAAACATAAACAGACGCTCCATACGCTTGTTCCCGATCTCGTTCCTCTTGGATGACTTGGCCAGGACACCCCACATCACCACCACCACAACCAATGCACGGCATTCCACGGTTCAGGCAGAACTAATCTATCCCTCAGCTGTGTAGTATAATCTAAACAAACACATCTCTCCCTACTAACATCTGGAACCCCTCACGTACGGGACCTAGGAAACCACTGAGGCCTGGGCTTTGTGTGCATGTGTGTGTTTGAGTCAGTAAGACAGTAAAAGTAGATAATGTAGACATCTAGTGGTAGTTTTTGTGTATCTGAGGCTCAATAATATAACTCAAACCCACAATTTTAAACTGTACGTGTTATGGCGCAAACCATGTTGATCTACTGGAGGCCTGTAGGTGTCCAAGTGTGCATTTTATCTCAGTTTCATTTGGACTCAGGTTGTCATTTGTGCAGGTGTTCCATCCATTCATCTATCCATTTTCTAATCCACTTTTTCCTCACAAGGGGGGTGGGTGTGCTGGAGCCTCTCCCAGCTGTCTTTGGGCTGTCGGCTTGGGACATCCTGAACTGGTTGTTTATCAATCACGGGGCACAAGCCGATGAAAAACAATCCGGGCTCACGCTCACAACTGTAAAGAATTTATAGTTTTCTATTAACCTGTCATGCTTGTTTTTGGAATGTGGTAGGAAATCGGAGTACCCGGAGAAAACCCATTCAGGCACAGGGAGAACATTCAAACTCCATACAGGGAGGGCAGAGGTGGAATCGAATGCAACATCCATTCACTGGTCGACCACGCTCAATTTTTAACCAAAATTGCCCTTAAACTCATTCACTCCCAGACAATGTGCAAAAATGTGTCCACTCCAGTTGCCAGGGTTTTTGACATTTTCACTCAAATTACAGGACCCACAGAATATTGAGTTTTGGATTACATAAACATTCAATTGAGCGTAAGAAACCTTCGACTCTCTTCTTTCATCAGAAAAAAATATTTAATTCTGTTTAAAAAAATTCCAGGTATAGGTCAGTTCGTTAAATTTGGCTACCTAGCTTGTAAATTAGCGACATCGCTAGCTACAATCTATTGAAATTGTGTGAATCTTATCAAGTTAGTTTCTTCAACTAAATTAACCAAAAATTTAAAAAATGCCTGCTGTCTTGTAATATTGTAGTTATATGGGTCTGGAGTTATCTGAGCTAAAAATCTTAGACTACCTTCTTTCATCATAAAAAAAAATCTCTAAATCCCTAAATTATATGGGTCTGGAGTAATATGAAGTGCAAGTGGGGGCGGCTGTACAAAAGGCAAATGCTACCCCTTCATGGAAGGGAAAAAAAACATTGCCAGAGGTCTGACCAGCACTTTATCGGCATCCCGGGCAAGAAAACTCAAAACCCGAACAAATTTGGGAATGGTGCTCGACGTCATATTTTCAATTCTCGAATAAATTCGGGAATGGCCGTGAAATTCAGGAATGGCAGTGAATGAGTTCAATCTCTCCAAAATCAAAATGTCTGAATGACCTTAAAAATCAAGGAGCCTACTTTCAGTCAGATATAATCCACAAGTTTTTGCTGGTCCTCATAAAAAGTTAGAAAAATACAGTGCGGAGTCACAAACCAGACTGCAGGATAGTTTCTAGGTCCATTAGATTAACAGTGATTAACCAGTACTGGAAAATGGCCAACTACGAATACAAAACCGCATTTTGGAGCGGGGCATCTTGATTCCAAATACAGTGATACCTCGGTTTACGCAGCCTTTGGCTTACAAACTTTTCGGTTTACGAGCATTACATTTCTGAAAATGTTACCATGGCATACCAACTTTACCTTGGCATACGAATTTTTTTCGTACACGGAGCTGCCTCAATGAGTAATGTGTCGTTCGCGAACGAGCCCGTTTTTCTAACAACAAAATGGCACCCGACTGTTTTTGTTCTGTATTCCCCGCACCCAGTCTTCGGTTAAAGCCACGTGATTGGTCAAGAACGCAGCAGTGAGGGGGGGGGGTGCTTTAAACATTAAAGAGACAGGCAGACGACAGTGAAACAGTGTAGGCTGCAAGGTTAAAATATCCCATCAATCAGGTTCCACAAACAACCCGCAGAAGCCACTTGATGCAAAAAGCTATCAACCCAGCTTAACAGAACACAATTGACGAGGACCTAGATACAATTATCACAGAGAAAGCACCTACAAGGGATTATTCCTCAAGATGGTGAAAGAAGAAGGCTACGTTCCTCATCAAGTGTTTAATGCTGATGAAACCGGCCACTCCATTCCATCAAACCATCAACGACCATCACAAAGGTAAATAAAACCACTTTATTATAAAGTACAGTTTATTTCTTTAATTATAATACCATACCACATTTATTATACATAAAATAAGATCTATTCTTTGTAGATTTAAGGCTTAGAAAATTAGAAAGTAGAAAATTATGTTTTATGGGGACCTGGGAACGGATTATTCTCATTTTAATGGTTTCCTATGGGAAATTAATTTTTGGGATACCCACTTTTTGCCTTACAAACTCTGTCTGGGAACCAATTAAGTTTGTAAGCCAAGGTATCACTGTACATTGTCGTTTTAATTATATGGAGTAGAAAACTGTGGTCTTCCATTCATGAATGGGCCAGACGACTGTGCTGGAATGTAGATCAAAGGCAAAAAAAAGGGAAAAAAAAGCACAGCCGCTGGCACCCCCCTTCTCCGGTTTTGCCCCCTCTCCAACAACACCACCCATGCACATTTTTCCGCCTTTTGATTGAAATCTTTCATTGCGTATATTTTCTCTTGGAGCAACAACAAGCGAGATCCTCACAAACATGAGTTCCTGTCTTCACTCAAGCAGCTTCTCGCTCTCTCTTATCCCGCCCCCCACCCCCTCCCTCCTTTCCCCTTCCCCTTGCAGCCGGAGGCAAATCTTTTTGGAAAGTTGAGAGCTGTCCAAAACGGGACCACACACACAGTCTGTGAGCATTCAACTGCTGGGGGCAGGCGCACACACACACACATATACACGCGCACACAAAATGGCGGCTTGGCAAAACAAAAAAAAAGCAGATAAATAAAAAAGTCTGCCACAAAAGCAGCTGAGGAACGTAATTACAACATTTGCAGAAGGATGTTCTGATGATTGCATTTTTACCAAACTTTTGGATTGAAACACAAACAACAGGGGCATAAATATGGTTTTGTTTAGTCCGTTCCATCCAAACAATCACCTACCAAAAAAATAAATAAAATAGAAATACAAAAAAAGAGCATCTTACCTTCCACCCAAAGCTTCTCCACGTCCGTCTCCAAATTAGCCGCACGTAAACCCACCGCGAAGGCTCCGAAAATCATAAGGCCCACCACTAAAAACTTTCCACAGTTCTTTTGTATGTAGCAGCCCAGCCTGAATAAAAGTCTCTGGAACTTTGCTCTCAACCATAGCGGTGCTTTCCTTCCAGTTGCCTTGCCCTAAAGAGAAAAAAAAGGAGGACAACAAAAAGTAAGCATGATTGTCTGCATCAACCGCAGAACAATACATGTATTTGCACAGGTTAGTCATACACAACTTTTACTGCCTCTGCCATTGATCGAGTTGAAAAAGTATACACTCTTGATCATTTAGAACCATCGAAGTGAATTTCCTTAGGATTTTTAGAATTAACTTCCAAATAGTTTCACAGCCAAGTCGGCAGAGTTCAACATATTTGACCCCGCCCCCATATAAGGGGAACTTCCAAAGTTGAACATAATCTTCTGTGACACTTGATGACTTGGAAGTTGCTCTCATTTCAAATGAGATAAAAGTGACACAATTGCAACGATCTGAAAACTTTTATGCTGCTGTGGTGTAATTTTATAACTTTTTAAAAACTTTTAAACATAAATTAAGCCAGTAAAATAAAATTAAGGGAAAACTATTTACTCTTTTACAAAGTAAAACCTGGTAGAGAAGGATGCGCGGGGTGCTTGCAGACATTTTCTGATCCACTTTATACAATATAGAATACATATTGATTTATAGAGCGCTTTAACAACTGCGGAAGCTGTAACAAAGGGCTTAACATGGACAGCTATTATATACAGTAAATAAAGCAGTCACAAAGATAGTACAAAGCACCAGGGAGAAAAAGCAAGATCAAGTCTGAATCATGCGGAGTCGAATGCCAAAGAGTTTATCCTCACAAGGATCGTGGGGCATGCTGGAGCCTATCCCAGCTGATGGATAGGGACACCCTGAACCGGTTCCCAGCCAATCGCATGCCACATAGCGATAAATAACCAATCACGCTCACACCTACGGACAATATGAAGTGTTTGATCAGCATGCCATGCATGTTTTTGGAATGTGGGAGGAAACCGGACCCAACGTAGGCATGGGGAGAACATGCAAAGTCCTCACAGAAGGCTAAAGCTGGATTCGGACCCGGTACCTCGATGTGAGGTCTACACGCGAACCACCGAAACACCAGGTTGAGTGCATTTTAGTGCCTCCATTTTTCTCCGTTTTTTGATGATACGAGTGCAGCGCGTTCTACCGGAGACAAATTCCTTGTGTGTTCTACATACTTGACAATAAAGATGATTCTGATAAGCAAATCCACACAGACTAAATCGCAAACTGGATGGACAATGGGCTAGAAAGCTCCACTTATGGCAGTCAAAATGTACCTTATACATGCTGGCACACACCAGAGGCACAATTCCAAAGCACACCAGAAACAAAAAACAACGACTGACAGTAAGTATGAGTCCAAAAGAACGTTTACAGCTGGACCTCCGGCTTGAGTTTGGGATGGGGGGGTTAAATAAAAGCTGTCAAGGTCTACAACGTGATGCGTTGTGCAATAAAGGAGGATTCAGTACGGAGAAAGCTGCTTTGCATTGCATTGCTTTGCATGTGGTCCAAATGGTGCTGGGGAGGGAAGAGGAGGGGAGCGAAGCCACATGGACTTTCACGCTGGTGCATATAACACGTCAGGTTTGTGATATGACGACAAAACGTGATGTGTTTGGAAAACAAGAGCAAATGCTCGAAACAAGCTTGCGGAGAGCGGGCGGAAGGGGGTGTAAACAACAAGCCGGTGGACGTGGGTGTTCTGGGCTTCTCAATGGAGAGAAAGTTACCTGGGAGATCTGCTCCAAAGCGAAGCCCGCGTCGCAGTAGCTCGGACGCTGCAGGTAGTCCAAATCCGGCGGTGCAGACGGCTGCGGTGGCGGTTCGCGGCTCGAGTCCCACCGGGTCCTCCGCGTTAGCCTCGGCCGGCCGGGCTCTCCTATCCCCGGCTCGGGGGGCGCACTAGCAGCCGAGGCCATGTTGCGGGGACTGCGCGCTGCTTACCGATTCCCACTTAGGATCCGACAAAGTTTCACTCGGAGGGGGGACTTCATCGTCCGCTTGGAGAGGGCGAGTCAAAGTAGAGCGCGCCGTCCATCCCCACATCGCGTGATCCGGTTAAGGTCTCCGCCGCCTTTTGCACCGCGTTTTCCAAAACGGCAAACGGCCAGGCAACAAAAGCGGGCGAAGTGAAAAAACACACGAAAACAACAAGAGTGTGTCTCACAACGAGCCGTACGCTAGACCGCCGGACGTTTCTCGTTGCATTTAGCGGAGATGTGTGCTGCTGCTCGTCTTCCCTTGGGCCGCGCGTCACGGCCAACTCTGACTTTGAATAGAAGAGCAGAAAAAGAGCTCCAGGAGGAGGGAGGAGGGAGGAGAAGGGGGAGGGAGGAGAAGGGGTGGAAAAGGAGGGACAAGGGGAGGGTGAGGGGGCTTGAAAACACACGCACACACAGACACACGCACGCAGACACACGCACGCACACACACGCACGCACACACTGTCAAGATCCCGCCCCTCGCCGCTGTCACACCGCACCGTTTGCTCGCTTCTGATTGGTTCCAGAAGGGCAAAAATTACTCAACAAACACGACTATTATTAGCTGCTTAGCAACAGCTCGCTAAAGTAAAGGAGGGGAGGAGGACCACCCACGCAGGAAGGGGAGCTGGGGGTGCATTGGTGGAGGGGGGGGATGCCCAACCTGCCGTAAATTTGTTACACGAAGCTCAATCGTGGTTTATATCAGGACGTTGAAATGAAAGACTTATTACCCCACAGAAATACTACAGTTGCAGGTGAATTTTAAAATATTTTTAGCACTCAGCCAAAAGAGAATGCGACATCTGCCTTATTTAACGTTGTATCTGACTATAACAAATATACAATGTAACACCCACATTCTGTTACAACACAAACAATAAATATATTTTAAAAAATTGCAAGAGAATGAACAAACCTGTCACTGTGAAAATAATGTATGTATTTTATTTGTACTTTTACCCCTAATTTGTCATTTTTGACGCTCAAGAAACTTACAGTTAAAGATTCCCGTTTCCATGTGGCTGGTGACGAGTTCCATTGGATTGTATCAAGCAATTTTCATTAACGCCGCCCGCAGGCCTCGAGAGGTACTACAATGACCTCATTGTGAATACAACTGGACAATAGCGAGTGATCGATCAATGAATTTAGCACAGTGTTGGGCCGTCAGGGCCTGCAACGTCTTCTATGATGGCCTAAAAATATCTATATTAAAAAATATTCGATGCACTGAAACTGGAATAAGTGAACAGTGAAGTACCAATGGATCACTGTACATCCATTATGAATTACTATGTCCATTTTTAATAGTTTATTGTGGTTTGGCTCTAGTGTGATCTGAGATAGGCTTAAAGGCATTTATTTTATTTGTACTTCTTAATTTTTAAAACTATCATACATTAATTTAGTTGGTAAAAAATGGTTTAAAAACAACTTCATCTAAATGTCCCCTCCTGCCCACCCAAGGCAAACCCAGCTCGGCGGGATGTACTCTTTCAGGAGTCACATCCGCTTTTCAACATATTCATGTGAGACATGCTGTTATCATGATGGTAACGCAGCAGGAGGCCATCAGGTTGCGGGAAATGTGAGAACAGGTCGTTGGAATTAAGGGAAAATAGGCATAGTGTGACGGCTGTAAAGATATGCCTATAAAAAGTGCTGGAAGATTATATTGAGAGCATCTGTGTGAACTAATAGAGTACACGTGAGATTAGAATTATCCACCATTTGTCCAGATGCTAACTATGGATGGGTTTAAAAAAACAAAAAAAATATTTAAATCGAATCGATTCTCATATTTCAAAGCTCAATATCGATTCATTCATAAAAAGGTTGGACATATAAAGTAAATACAACACTGCTAAATTGCGAAATTCTGAAGTGGAAAGCATACATGTTTGCAATCGATTAAAGAAGTCCTCCCGTATCAATTCGAGCTGTCAGGCCTCCAATGTAGCGTCCCAGAAAATGCACAAGTTGGCGCTCAAGCTCCGTTGAAAATGGGCTGATTTGTCTGCTGGGAATTTGTGTCAACTAGTATCAAATAGTAGTCTTGGTGCAACACACAAGGATTCACCATTGCGTTATTTATGTGTTTTCCTTCTAATTTCGCCATCAACATGGATCAACACAAAGTTTTCAGACCAAATAAAGTACCCAAAATGCATTGTATGTCGCTTTCTCGATCAGGGGCGTTCCAGACGTGACATCACGTCAGGCATCGTCATCAACTCAAAACAAGACTTCCTGAATATGTAGCTTAAAACGTAAAATATAGCTATATGCGGTGCAATCTTTGTAAAATACGCTCAGTAGAAGTCATTTGAAGCCATTTTACAAATTATGGACACAACTTGTCCGGAGACGTCAGTTGTCCTTTAAGCATTTGCATGAGACAGTGCTGCAACAGGGTGATATCCTTTTCACCATTTTTTTTTAATCTTGAGCGTATTTTCAGAGGAAAATGTCAGAGGACTTTTTTAAAGACACCTGGCAACTATTTTAAATTGTGAAATACATAAGATAAGGTGTAAGATAAGTATAGTGTAGAGCCCCGATGCATATGTAGAACTGTCGCGGCTTGGAAATGAAGCGGATTTACGTGGGACAGGTGATGTGAGACAATGTCTTTCGCCAATGGATGCTACAGCTTCGTGTTTGCTTTCAACATTTAGCTTGTAGCAAACGTACACATTTCACCATGACATCCCTGATCCCCTGGTGAAAAGGACGCTTCGATCCTCTCCTGTTTCATCTAGAACTGCTTCATACAACAAAGAGTGTGCAGAAAGTGCTGAAGATTGAATGACTGTGTTTTTGTGTTGTCATATTATTATTATTTTTTTTTTTTTGTTCTTTTGACTTCAAGATGGCATCGCGAGAGTGGCTTGCCTTTCCAGCAGCCGCTGTATTTTTTTCTACTTCTTCATTTCCTTTCCTCTTCGTTCTATAACTTTGCTGCTGTGAAATGTAAATTTCTCCACTGCGAGACTAATAAAGGATAATCCAATCCGAGTATACATTTTTTGCGCACAATTTTTCGTGTTGAACATTTGAAGGTAGGGGTCTGTTCAATTTATTCTTATAAATTGAATCATCAACTGAAAGCCTGAATGTTTAAACATTTTGTCAAAAAGGCAAAGCACTCTTTGTCACTTCCTGGATCTGTCACCATTCATATTTATCTAGTCCTCCTCTAGACCGATCCACATGGATTTCTTAATGAGGTAGTATACTTAGTAGCGCTTTGGGCGCACATCCCGGAATGACTTCATTAGTCCACCACCTTGGCCGACCCCGGGCAGGTCATTTTTAGTGCCCTTGAGGCAGGCGGCTGGAGTGTGGCCATGGGAAAAAAGTGGAACGATGTTGATTAACACGCACGCCTAGTTACGATTTGCAGGTGGATTACAGTTGATAGTGGAGGCGGGCCAACATTTTAATAATGCTTATTTCAAACATTTTGGGCCATTGCAACTGCACCAGAATAAAAGTTTTCCCACAGAAGACAGCTTCACGGGACCACCTGGGATGGGTCTACGAGTAGAACCACATTGTTATGGTCAACCAATGAGGATTTGTGTGACAATATTTGATATCCAATGTTGGCCATGATATGCCTAGTGTGTATTTTATTTGAAAAAATGTACAATTATTTAATAATGGTATTTATTATTATATTAGATTATATATTCCTTTCCTAACTTTGCTGCTGTGAAATGTACATTTGTCCACTGCGAGACGAATAAATGAATCCAATCCGATTTAAAAGCTTTTTTTTGAACTGTAAAATATATTTTAAAAAGAAAAATATAAAAATGTACAAATTATAAATTGCAATATATTTTAAACATTATTTAAACACCTTTTTTATGCCAATTCCCGCATCGAACAACCAACCAACCAACCAACCAACCAACCGAACAAATAAATAAATAAATAAATAAATAAATAAATAAATAAAGCTCACTGGTTCCTCGTATTGCTCATTTCAACTCGAGCAATTTGGCTCCAAAATGTAAAACAATTTTAGTTTTATACGATGAATGAATAAATAAATAAATAGTTAAAAAAAAGAATAATTAATTACTTAAATAAATAAACAAATGAACAACCAAATTAATACAATAAATTATAAATACTATAAAAAATAAATACAATATAAATGTTACAAATAACATTGAAATGCATCCCCTTCCATACAAGTGTGCAGATTTGCAAACCATTATGTTGAGATTATTATTCCCTGTACATTCTAATTGATCAATTCTCAATTCGCAAAAGGTGATTCATTGAATAATTAATAATTTCCAATTATTCTGCTCACTTGACAAGACCAATTCCATACAATGCACTGTGAACGATGTGTTTCAATGGCTGTTTTGCAAGGTAAACTGGACCAAAAATACAAAGAAACAGCAGCAACTCAACATTGTGACCCTTGCTCCAGTCATCACGACACATAGTGGCGACATCACAATGGAATCCAAACGGTGCGCCGTTTATCGATGCAATGACAGATTTTGTCAAGCAAATCCAGTTGTGCATTTCCTTCCTCGCGAAATATTGCTTTGTTTGAGTGTCGGCCGTAGCAACGGAGGTAAAACTCCAGATAAGATGCAATCGCTTATAATGTGGAAAATACATGTTGTAACATGGAAAACATGGAAAACTGTTGCATATATATATATATATATATATATATATATATATATATATATATATATATATATATATATATATATATATATATATATATATATATATATATATATATATATATATATATATATAGTATATAAAATGGCCACAAACTGTGTACTTGGACGAGCTAGCTACACGCATCAATGCATGCCCATTTGAAGCCCTCTGCCGGTACCATTTACAATAATTCTTCCATGTCATCTGTAGCCACCCCTCCCTCCTTAAAGCTCACCTCATGGCCGCCTTGTGAAGCAGCGAGCGAGAGTGCAAATGAAGTGCCTGCGGGGATGTTTATGTTCCAACTCAAGGTTGTCTTCAATCATACGCGGAGCTGTTTGACAGCTTGCAGCGGCGGCGGCTGACTTGTGTTTACCTTTCCTAATTTCTGGCTTTGTGCTCACAATCAGTGGAGGAATCCAACATGGCAACGCTTTGCAAGACGAGGGTTGAGGAATGTTTTCTGGAGGTAAATTCAAAGTAGGTAAATATTTATCTTTTGTATGCTTGCATTGTATCTCCCTCCCAAAAGGGTTTCGTGAAAACAGAGAAATCCTTCGAAAGGTACTGTAACATCATGCATTCCATCTTTGAATTGGTCCACTTTAATTTAAAGGACAACCGACGCCTCCGGACAAGTTGTGTCCATAATTTGTAAAATCACTTCAAATGACTTCTACTGAGGGTATTTTACAAAGATTCCACCACATATAGCTATATTTTACGTTTTAATAGTCAGGAAGTCTTGTTTTTGAGTTGGTGACGATTCCTGACGTGACGTCACGTCTGGAACGCCCCTGACCGAGAAAGGACACACAATGCATTTTGCAGTACTTTGTTTGGTCTGAAAACTTCGTGTTGATTTGTGTTGATGGCGAAATTAGAAGGAAAACACATCAGTAACGCGATGGTGAATCGTTGTTTGTTGCACCAAGACAACTATTTGATATTCGCTGACACAAATTCCCAGCAGACAAATCAGCCCATTTCCAACAGAGCTTGGGCGTCATCTTCTGCATGTTCTGGGTGCTACACATCAGTCCCGATGCCTCAAAATGACCCGGAAAGACTTCTTTAATCGATTGCAAACGTATGCTTTCCTCTTCCGAGCTATTTGAATCATATTCACAACTGGATGAGTAAAAAGAAAGCATCTTCTCCGAATCTGAAGCCATTGTTTTGATTCTCGAGCAAGGCAAGACGTCTTGGCGTGACATCACGAACAAGGGAGCAGGACCTTCTGAAACTGGCCACTTCCGGGTTCAATTTGAAGTAGTTTTTGGACACTATAAGTCAGTTTTATTGGTGTTTTGCATTTGACTAAAAATATCATCCTGCGTGTTTTGGGTATTTTAGATGCTATAAAACGTTTTTCTGATGTCAGTTAGCAAACAAAAAAGTGGTGTCGGTTGCTTTTAAGATGACTTCTTGTTCAAGAGTTTGACAACAGTAAGTGGCAGTTTTTGTTGCTAGAAAAAAACGAGGAACGTGGGACAATTGTAGTTTTTTTTTCAGTTTTTGATCAATGCATTTTCGACATGTGATATTTATTAAAAATAAAACAAAAACTGAATGTTATTTTTCATGAATGAAGGTTTCTATGCATAAGCAGATGGTTCAGTGTGGTTGGGTTCAGTACCACTGATTTGGAGTGTTCCATTAACCTGCCATGCATGTTGTTTGAACATGGGGCGAAACTAAACTACCTGGAGAAAACCCACACGGTGACGGGGCGAACACTCAAACTCCAAACAGGGAGGTAGGTGCTGCACTGTGAGGTAGAAGTGCTAACCAGTCAAGCACCATGGCGCCGTAACTAAGGTTCATCACAGAAAACACAAGTGACGTTCCATCAAGGCCTGCAAATCCTTCTCTGCTTGCCTAAAATATCTGAATCACAGACTGATGTTAATTATATTTTGTCCATTAATACTTATGAATTAATTCCAAATTATCTTTCAGCTTCCTTTCATTACTTTTTCCCTGTTGCACTGCTTTCAGGCGTGTGTTTTAATATTCAAGCATTTAACCAATCACATTTCAGCCATCATTTGTTACCAGGGTCAGAAATCTAATTGGACGCCTTCACTATCAGTTCTGCAGGCCCTGTCGCATTAAATGTGTTAATCAAACTGTTGCTTTAACCAATCAGATTTTGAGTTGGCAACCCTTCTTGAAGGCGCTGGTCAACGTCAGAGTTCTCGCAAACTATGATTGGCTGGTCACTAGTTAGTGACGAGAGCATACTGGGCACTCCTAGCATCCCGTAGCAGCAGCGAGCTGCATAAGCAAATATATTGTGTGGACTTAATAGCAGTTTTGTCAACCCACAATGGCTGAAGGAAGGGAGAAGAAATGGATTTGGTTAGAGATTTACTGTTAAAGCCATTTTCAAGACAGACGTTTCAAGAAAAAAAAAACAACATCATTAAGAAAGATCTGGCTAGCAAAAATAGCAAATAACATTTTAATTTTATGAGGTTATTATTGATGCTTTGACATTAATCGCCAATCATCTTATCTGTGGTGTAGAAGAGAGAAAAGAGGGACATCATTAAGAAAGGTCGGTCAGTTATTTCCTGGCTAATGGTACCCTCTAGTGGACTTGTAGTCAATCACACCACACTTTTTTCAGTTTGGGTTGATTCAGACGTAGCACGAAAGAAGGCCTAGCGATGAAATCAATGGCCCGCCACTGGAAAATACATACAGTAAAGTCTCGTTATATCGATATTCAAGGGAGTCCGAAAAAATATCGATATAACCGGGACTATCGATATATCCGACCCTGTTTGCATGTAATTTTCTCCGTGCGTGCATAGAAATAGTATCGATATAACCGGGACTATCGATATATCCGATATCGATATAACGAGACTTTACTGTAATTCAATTGGAAAATACACACCATAAAAAAAAGGAAATACAGTGATACCTTGGCTTACGGACGTAATTGGTTCACAGACAGCGTGTGTAAGGTGAAAATTGTGTATCCCATTAATTTCCCATAGGAAACCATTAAAATGAGAATAATCTGTTCCCAGGTCCCCATAAAACATAATTTTCTACTTTCAAATTTTCTAAGCCCTAAAACTACACAAAATACAGTAAAGTCTCGTTATATCGATATTCAAGGGAGTCCGAAAAAATATCGATATAACCAGGACTATCGATATATCCGACCCTGTTTGCATGTAATTTTCTCCGTGCGTGCATAGAAATAGTATCAATATAACCGGGACTATCGATATATCCGATATCGATATAACGAGACTTTACTGTATATCTTATTTTATGTATAATAAATGTGCTCTGGTATTATAATTAAAGAAATAAACTGTACTGTCAAATAAAGTTGTTTTATTTACCTTTGTGATAGTCATTGATGGCTTGATGGAATGGAGTGTCCGGTTTCATCAGCATTAAACACTTGATGAGGAATGTAACCTTCTTCTTTCACGATCTTGAGGATGGAGATCCCTTGTATGTGCTTTCTCTGTGATAATTGTATCTAGGTCCTCATCAATTGTGTTCTGTTTAGCTGGGTTGATAGCTTTTTGCTCAAATGTACAGATGGGTTGTGCGGGTTGTTTGTGGAGCCTGATTGATGGGATATTTTAACCTTACAGTCTACACTCTGCCTTTGAACTATCAAAGTTGAAACTCTCTCACTGTCGTCTGTCTGTCTCTTTAATGTTTAAACCACCTCCCCTCACTGCTGCGTTCTTGACCAATCACGTGGCTTTAACCGAAGACTGGGGGCGGGGAATGGAGGACAAAAACAGTCGGCTGCCCTATTCTTGTTAAGAGAACGGGCTCGTTCGCGAACAACACATTACTCATTGTGGCAGCTCCGTGTGTATCCCGAAAAATAGTTCGTATGCCAAGGAGAAATTTTCATAAATTTAACATTCGTAAACCGAAAAAGTCGTAAGCCAAGGGGTTCGTAAACCGAGGTATCACTGTCGTCAGATGTGCTCGCCAATCAGCCACCGAGTTACATAAAAAAAACAGTAGCAACAAAACAAGCAAAGCATTTTTAATGCTGTCTGAAATTAGGTCAAGTGTGGAATACATTTCACTCTGGTACGACGTCTCTCTGCATAGGTTCTGTTTCTAGAGACTATCGAAGGTTATTCAGAGCCTCTGGTGAATTCAAATGGCAGCGCAACCTTCCACACGGGCCAATATTTACCTTAACGTTTTGGGGGTAGACAATGTTGGAAGCGGCTGATATTTAGACAAGGCGGCAGCTTGTTCTCACACAAACTGAAAAGCCCAGGGAAGCTATAATTTTTGGAAGGCGGCATGGCCCTCCAACATTAACAGGAAACGTGCGCCGCTTTGGATGTATACACATACACACACACACACACACACACACACACACACACACATGTCGACCTCCACAAATAAGCAAGTCTAATTTCATATCAGCGTTGCAGCTCCATATGGAGAAAAAGAAAGAAAGGGCAGCCCAAAATAGAAGGAAGGGACAGACAAATATACATAATCTTGATTGCACATCACATTCAAGGCTTTGTTGTCTCCGTGGGAGGCCCACATGGAAAAAGTGACACATTTAAAATTGGGTAAGAAGCCCATAAGCAGTCCAGACCTGTTTACACACACCAGGGTCTCCTAAAAAACAGTGGGTAGCTTATTTTTCTCTGCTGAATGTCCAGGCTGTAAACTGCCAACGTCCTGCGTGAGAAAAGAAACATGGTGACTATTTGGGCTACTACATCATTAATGGATACAAATAAATAATCATGATAAATGATTTTCATTAGGAAACCTTTGATGTAACAAACAAGGCAAACATATGGTCTGGTTAATCTGGATAAACGTGCAGGTGTGGGGCAGGAAGAAAAAAAAACATGCAAACGCTGTGTCGCCAAAGACTGGACAGAACATCACTTCACAAAAACACGTACAACGGTAAGTAAGATAGCATGCAAAGAAAAAGCTTGTATTAGTTCAGTATGGGAATTACCGTATTTTCCGGTGTATAAGGCGCACCGGAGTATAAGACACACCCTCAATGAAAGGTGTATTTTCAAAGTTTTTCTATATATAAGCTGCATTTGATCTTCATTCCCTGTGATTGACTGGATAGCTTCATCCATCATTTTGGGATAGCATTTGACTCAGCATGATTCAGACTTGATCTGAGTTTTACTCCTATGTGCTTTCTACTATCTTTGTAACTGCTTTATTTCCTCTATATGACAGTTGTCCATGTTAAGCACTTTGTTACAGCTTCAGCTGGTGTTAAAGCACTATATAAATCAATCTGTATTGTATTCTATTGTAACCTAAAGCAGGTTAGCAGCCTCACAGTGTGCATGAGACCGTACTGTACAGCACTAATTGTTGTATTTTTCAAGGAAAGGGAGAGTGCTGTTTTTACAAGTAGCCTGCAGAGCTTTCCCACATCTCACATATACTCTCCTGCAGGTGTGTGTATGCGCGCATGTGCGTGTGTGTGTGTGTGTGTGTGTGTGTGTGTGTGTGTGTGTGTGTGTGTGTGTGTGTGTGTGTGTGTGTATGTACAGTATATATACCTACCTATCCCAGTTTGTCCGTGTGAATTAAAGCTTTTGCCGTACAAGGAATTAAAGGGGGCGTACCTCGGAACATGTTAATGATTCTGTCCTTACAACCGTCTTTTTCACAACTGAGTGATTTAAAGGAGATGCAAAACAGTGGTCTGAAGCAAAAATACAATTTCCCCCCGCAATGAATTGAAAAAAAATCTTGTCATTCCTGATGGATGAACTGAATATTTTGAAAACATCTGTGCTCCACACTTTGATATTGACAATTAGCGTGAAAATTGTTGTTTTTTTTGCCATAACATGGACCGTGTATTGTGTGCATGGGAAAAAAAAATGTGTAAACATTCCAAGTGCAATACAGCGAAGGCTAAACATCCCGTCTGCATTGTTTTCCCTTGTTGTGACACATTAACAAACAAGAGGAGGGAAACAAAGGGCCCCTCGTGTCAAGCGCAGCCAGATGTGCCTCTTGAGATACTGATTGTGTTTGTCTTGTTTACAAATGCAGTGTTGAGAAAATTCCACATTTTCCACCATCACCCTTATTTTTCCAGTTTTTTTTAGTCCCCTCCCCATATGTGTACACAAACTTTCAAAATATCATTAAATATCTGTGCCATGCACTTTATCTGAAGTAGTTCAAAAGTAATATTTGTCTCACTGAGAAACTGGTCCTGTGGCTGTGACGTGACCTTGAGAGTTTTGAAAGGTGCTTAGAAATCAAATGTATTATTATTCGCTGCTGACCCACAGAAAAACTGGTCCTGTGGCTGTGGGGTGACCTTGAGAGTTTTGAGGGGTGCTTGGAAATCAAATGTATTATTATTCGCTTACAGATTGAGTGAATGCTGGCGCATGTTGCTGCCGCTGCTCACACGCAGAGAAACTGATCATGTGGCTGTAAAGTGACCTTGAGAGTTTTGAAAGGTACTTAGAAATCAAATGTATTATTATTCACTCGTTATCTATTCGCTAGCTGTCTAGCTAGCTATCTAGATAGGTCGCTATTAAATAGCTAGCAGCTAGCTATCTTCCGGATTGAGTAAATTCTGGCGCATGCTTGCTGCCGCTGCTCACCCACAGAAAAACTCTCAAGTGACCTTGAGAGTTTTGAAAGGCGCTGAGAAATCAAATGTAGTATTATTATTATTATCATAATATGACAATAACATAAAAGCTTTCAGTTCATGCGTGCAACAATGTTGCCAAATGTGTTTTGCTAATCAATGTTGGCTGTCACAAGTTTGGTTCTTACCAACTAATATGTGCATGGAAAAATGCTCTCATCTAATACCAGCATACTGGTCCTGTGAGGACGAAATTGAAATGTGAATGTTTAGAAAAACAGTCCCATGGCTTGTATAGTTTATCTTACGATGGCAACATATGAAGAAAAGTCTGTTTGTATATTGCAAAATTGATGATTTATTCATTTTGGAAATGTTTCTACTCCGGGATGTGCTTCCAAGTGCCAAGCTCACCTTGCTTTACCTTTACAACAACGACAACGTATGAATGGAAAAGACTTTATAATAAATTGGTCAAAGTTGAAATAAATCACCGGTCGGAGTACACTCGCCTGACTTGTATATGGGCAGCGTGGACTCGGTTCCCATTCAGTGATGGTGGGAATGTGGGTATGAATGGTTGTTTGTCTCTATATAAAACTGGCGACCAGTTCGGGTTCAAATCATTGTATACTCAAAGTCCGCTGGCATTGGCTCCAGAAATCCTTACAACCCTGTTCAGGATGTGTGATGTTCAAAATGGGTGGATGAAAGTTAAAATACGAACCATCAGCTCACAAACATGCATTTAAAGGACAACCGACACCATTTTCTTGTTTCCCAACTGACATCAGAAAAACGTTTTATAGCATCTAAAATACCCAAAACACGCAGGCTGATATTTTTAGTCAAGTACAAAACACCAATAAAAATGTTTTGGGTTATTGGATACTTAAAGAGTCCCAAAACTACCTCAGGATGGCGAGTTTCAAAAGATCCGTCCCCCTTGTTCGTGACGTCACGCCAGGACATCGTGCCTTGCTCTAGAATCAAAACAATGGCTTCAGATTCGTAGAAGATACTTTCTTGTTACTCATCCAGTTATGAATATGATTCAAATAGTTCTGAAGAGGAAAGCATAAATGTTTGCAGTCGATTAAAGAAGTCCTTCCACGTCAATTCGAGCCGTCAGGACTGCAATGTAGCGTGCCAGAAAATGCACAAGATGGCGCCCAAGCTCCGTTGGAAATGGGCTGATTTGTCTGCTGGCAATTTGTGTCAACTACAGGTAGTATCAAATAGTTGTGTTGGTGCAACACACAACAATTCACCATTGCGTGATTTATGTGTTTTCCTTCTAATTTCACTTCCTGAATATTCAGCGTGAGTCTTAAAAGGTAAAATATAGCTATATGCGGTGGAATCTTTGTAAAATACGCTCAGTAGAAGTCATTTGAAGTTACAAATTATGGACACAACTTGTCCGGGGGCGTCGGTTGTCCTTTAAGGAACATGAAAGAGCTTGCTTGCATAGAGAGCACGCAACCTCACAGAGATTCATACCCAGAACCTCAGAACTGTAGGGCTGAAGTGTTAACCACTAGTTCACCCACTCCTGTGTAGTCCATTACTTAACCGCAATGGTTGTATTTTTGTGAATTTATACTTTATTGAAACAAAATGCAATTTTTTTGTTGCCCAGCTGGCTGTCCTCCAACATCATCATCTTCAGGCCTCCCACCACGGGCCCCAGTTTCAGGTCAAACAATGTGACCCCTTTACGTCCCTCGCAGTCCCCCGGGCAGGAAATGACCTCACGCGCGCGGAATGAACCCCACGCCAACTCACAACAACCCTTTTCACCCGGGTCGGAGGTCAAGGGAGTCAGGAGGGAGTCACAATGTGTGCGTTTGCATTGTAGTATTCAAGTCTCTGATCAATTGTCAACTGTGGACAGTTGTGAGTGGCCCGTGTAGTATTTCCGTGAGGAATTCTGTGGTATGTCAGGCATGTATGTTTGCTTTTGAAGTGTGTATACGGAAGTGTATGTACGTGTGTGTACGTGCACATGTTGACCAAGTGCAGGTGACGATGTGTTTTTGTGTTTGGGATTTTGGGGATAGGAAAACGTATGTTTCCTCTCAAAAGTCAGGCATGGCCGCTCCATGATGAGGTGAGGTGGCTTCACTTACGGGAAGTCATTTTTAGGAGGAGGTTATGACGTTTTTGTTGTCTCGGCCCTCATCGTGTGCGTTTGGACCTGTGAGTAACTCCATAATGCAATTTATGCAGCAATACGCAGCGCATTAGCATTTAAAGGACAACCGACATCACTTTTTTGTTTTTTTTAACTGACACCAGAAAAATGTTTTATAGCATCTAAAATAGCCAAAACACGCAGTATGATATTTTTAGTCAAATGGAAAACACCAATAAAAATGACTTAAAATGTCCAAAATCTGCAAAAAATTGAGCTGCGAATTGGGCATTTTCAGAAAGTCCCACCCCTATTTCGTGATGTCACGGCAAGACGTCTTGCATTGCTAGTGAATCAAAACAATGGCTTCAGATTCAGAGAATATGCTTTCTTGTTACACATCCAGTGATGAATATGATTCAAATAGTTCTGAAGAGGAAAGCATACATGTTTGCAATCGATTAAAGAATTTATTCGTGCCATTTTGAGGTAACATTGGGGGAAAATCTCTCACCCAAAAAAAGAGGCACAAAATGGCTACCTCCTGTGGCCACCTCCGTTTCCACAGGCTGATAAATTCCTTATATGGCGCTTGGACGCCCTCTTCTGGCCTTCTGGCGGCTTTTGGGTGCAACACGAGGTCCCCAGACAACACAAGTACAGCAAAATACATTGACGTGATGGATATAATACATTTCATTTCTAACCTTTCAAAACTCTCAAGGTCACTTTACAGTCACAGAATAAGTTTTTCTGTGGGTAGTAGTAGTAGTAGTAGTAGTAGTAGTAGTAGTAGTAGTAGTGGTGGTGGTAGTGGTAGTGGTAGTGGTAGTAGTAATTGTAGCAGTAGCAGTAGTAGTCCCGTGAAGGGAAAAGCTGAAAGGAAAAAAAGAGTAGTAGTAGTAGTTGTTGTTGTTGTTGTCATAGTTGTAGTAGTAGTAGTAGTAGTAGTAGTAGTAGTAGTAGTAGTAGTAGTAGTAGTAGTAGTAGTAATGGTGGTTGTGGTGGTAGTAGTAGTAGTAGTAGTAGTAGTAATAATGATAATACATTTCATTTATAAGCGCCATTCAAAACTCTCAATGACACTTTATTTTTTCTGCGGGTGAGCAGCACCAGTGTTCACTCAACCATGAAGAAACAATTAGTAGTAGTAGTTGTAGTAGAAGTAGTAGTAGTGGTATTCGTAGTAGTAGTAGTAGTAGTAGTAGTAGATGTAGTGGTGGTAGTGGTGGTCGTAGTAGTAGTAATGGTGGTAGTAGTCGTTGTAGTAGTGGGGGTGGTAGCAGTCGTAGGAGTAGCAGTAGTAGAAGTGGGAGTAGTAGTCGTAGTAGTAGTGGTGGTAGTAGTAGTGGGAGAAGTAGGAGTAGTAGTAGTGGTAGTATTAGTAGTAGTAGTTGTAGTAGTAATAGTCGTAGTAATATTAGAAGTAGGAGTAGTAGAGTATGAGTAGTAGTAGCAGACGCAGTAATAGTAGTGGTGGTAGTATTAGTAGTAGTAATAGTGGTAGTTGAAGTGGTAGCAGTAGCGGAAGTTGTAGTAGTAGTACTAGTAGTAGTCGTAGTAGTAGAAGCATCATCGCTTTTGTTATTATGAAATAGTTAAATCGTGTTTTATCACTATGGGGTCAGACACAATGCATTAATCAAATGTACAAGTTACTTCCCTCTATGAAAATCTCCCAAAAGCTCTGTTTGTATTTTGAAGAGAAGCACAATTAATAAGAGAATGTACGTCCTGGCTCCAGTGAGTCACATCACTTGGCTAGCTCACGCTCTCACGCTCTTTGTTTACGTCGTTTATGTTTGTCAAGCCATTGTTATTTTAATCGAGTTGCCCTTGAAAGAAGCCAATGTCGCCTTGACACTGCTGCCCAGTTCGAGTATCAAATCAGCGCCTTAAATAGACTGATAATGTCTTTGATGGACAATATTTTTTCCATAGCCCCAATAATATTTCCATTTCCAAAAAAAGAAGATACTTGCATAATGGAAATCATTCATAGAATCAAAATAAAAGTTCATTAGTTACGTTTGCAGTTTTCGACGTCTAAAACGGCATTGCAAAAAGACTACTTTCTGATTCCTGGAAGATGACAACTGGAAAATAATACATCAGGGGAGATGGATGCTTTGACTGATGACATTATAATTTCAAGGGTAAAAAAAATAAAATAATTCATGTACCATGTGTAGTGCTTGTTGACGTACCGTGTTTTCCAGTGTATACGGCGCACCCAAAAGCCTTGATTTTCTTTAAAAGATGACCTTGCGCCTTATATGCAGGTAATATATGTGAAATAATATTGAGCCACAACAGGTCTCGCTACTACTGGCAAAAGCCAGCGACTCCATTTCCCCTCGTAAAAGAAATCGCGCCTAACCCTAGCCTCTGCTGTAGCACTTTGCAATGTGGTGTGCCTTATATTTGGAAAACTTTGATATACAGTGATACCTTGGCTTACGAACTTAATTGGTTCCCAGAAAGTGTGTGTAAGGCGAAAGGTGTGTATTACAAACATTAATTTCCCATAGGAAACCATTAAAATGAGAATAATCAGTTCCCAGGTCCCCATAAAACATACTTTTAACTAAATATGCATTAAAACTACACACAATACATCTTCTTTTATGTATAATAAATGTGTTATGGTATTGTTATTAAAGAAATAAACTGTACTATATAATAAGGTCATTTTATTTACCTTTGTGATGGTCGTTGATAGCCTGATGGAATGGATAGCTTTTTGCATAGTGTCTCAAGGAGTTTTGGGTACCACATCTTAGGAGTTGTGATATTGCAACAGCTACTCATGCATGCACAATCGAAACTTCATTAATAGCTGGTTCCCTTGCTTGTATGTTCTCTTCAAATTATACAATATGGCTTGTGCGGGTTATTTGTGGAGCCTGATTGATGGGATATTTTAACCTTGCAGTCTACACTCTGCCTTTGAACTATCAATAAAGTTGAAACGAGTCCAAATTTAACTGTGTTTTCTATCCATGTTCTCACCTTTTCACTTTTGTTTTTTTTTTCACTTTTTTTTTGTTTCAAGCTCTGTCGTCTCCCTTTCGTGTGTGTGTGTGTGTTTCTATTTCTGTAACCCCCTCACCCACTCACTGCTGCGTGTGTCTTGCTGCGTGTGTCCCCTCCCTCCTCTACTACGGATCTTGACCAATCACGTGCGGCTTTAACCGAAGACTGGAGTCGGGGAATGGAGGGAGAAAAAAAAGCCGGCTGCCATTTCAGAAGCTCCAAGAACTGGCTCGTTCGCGAACAACACATCACTCATTGTGGCGGTCCGTGTGTTTATATAATACAGTAAATAGTTTGTATGCCAAGATCATATTCTCGCAAATTTAATGTTCGTAAGGCGAAAAGTTCGTTAGCTAAAGCGTTCGTAAGCCGAGGTATCACTGACATGTATTTATAGATTATATTTGGAATTTTTTTTTCATTCATTGAAGGCGCACCTTATACTCTGGTGCGCCTTATAATGTGGTGCGCCTTATATTCCGGTGCGGCTTATACACTGGTGTGCCTTATATATGGAAAATGTTTGAAAATACACCAATCCTTTGAGGTGCGCCTTATACTTCGGTGCGCCTTATACACCGGAAAACACGGCATTTGAATATGTATACACTATTGGTTAATTTGCTTAGTTTAACCAGGTAACAGAATGGAGAAAACTTTCTCATTTACAGTGACATATGTTGTTATACTTTTCCCTTGATTAAAATGTTTGTGTATTTCTTTGTGGTGTCCGTCTATATTTAGTCATATGAATGCATGGCACATTCGATATTCAGGACACTTTTGAAAAAGGCAGACTACGATTACAATTTTTTCTGTACCCACGCATGTCCATGCATACTGAATGTATTTGTGTATGTGTAGCCGTCCTTAGGTGTAGCGTTTTAGCTGTTTCTTTTGCGACTATAAGCATCTTTAACCCGAGTGACTAATGAAGTTGATTATTTCTAGCTGTCAGACAGACATCCTGCATGGGCTAAAAAGTCCATATGTGGATGACCTCAACTCCATGCCGTAATGTGAAGGGGGGGTATTACTCCCATAAACACTCTGTGCATACATGAGGGTTTTGGTGACAGATGGCGTCATGTAGGACTGGCAAAAGTAAGACTCTGTACTTAAGTAGAAGTTACTTGTAATACTAAAAAAAGTGCGTATGCAGAGAAGACACATTTTTTAAATAGTTTACTTAATTAATAAAGTTCTGATTTTTGTTTGAGATTTTATTCCTGCTGACTTTATTTAATACAATTTGTCAAATACACCCTGCTCCTCCCTCGTGCCTGCATTTTTGGGGTTCACAACCTTGCAAATCGTGACAAATTCACACTGATTAAAGAACAAATTATTTGCACCTGATTACTTCCCACCATTTTCATCAAGCTAACAGATGCTAATTTAGAGAATCATTTATATAAACAAAAGAGCATAGGCATATTTTATGTGCAAGTGTCCTGGCATGAGTCCCTCCCCGTCAAAGGTAGTCAAAAGCTCACCCGCCAGAACTGATGAGTGACGGAATCCAATTGCAGTCTTTATGCTGCCTCTCTTTGTGCTCATTTGGAGTGTATTCCGCTTCACTGATGCCACAAAAAAAGACGATGTGAAATCGTTTCAAGCTCTGAGGCCTCTTGCCGATTGTTGATTTTAATTGAGCGCAATTACGTTGGCGTGACACATTTGATGTGGGCCCCAATGCCACGACACACGTGCCAATGCCATCCAATGGCCGCTTTGTCATGTTATGATCATGTGCTGAGAGAAAGACTTCAAGTGATATATGAACGAGCGCAGTGAAACATGAGTGGATGACGGAATAGGGTTCTCTTACACAGCAGGAAATACATGTGACATCACCACAGGCAGGACTAATGAGGAAAAATGTGACGGTAACCATAGAACAGGAAATGGAATATAGCGTAATGGTCTGGTATAGTAATAAATCTATGATTTTTTGCTTTGTTTGACATTTTAACCTCCAGAAAATCAGCCTAGATCAGGGGTGTCAAAGTCATTTTTTGCCGCGGGCCACATTGTAGTTATGGTTTCCTCTCGAGGGCCGTTATGAATTTGGTGAACCCATTAGAATGTTTAAATCCCTTCAAATATTACATATAGAGCACACAGCAAATTAATGAATAACTCGTTTTCAAATCTG